>NW_021321834.1:0-14636 GCF_001605985.2 Dendrobium catenatum | reverse complement strand
ATGTGGAGCTGAGTTCTCCTCACACACTATGTTATTATCAAGACACCCGACTTAAACGTACACCACTCTAATACGAGCTTTCGTGGCCCATCCCTTAACTTGGGTTGAGGTAGGAGAAAGATAACTAATAGGTGATGAAGCAATAGAGAAAATTAGATTAATCAGAGATAGATTAAAAGCTGTTTAGGATTGCCAGCAAAAATATTATGACCCCAAGCACAGAGCAGTAGAGTTTGAAGTGGGTCTTTGTATTTTTGAAGGTTAAGCCTGTGAAATGTACAGCTATATTTGGTCAGTGAGGCAAATTGAATCCTAGATATATATGACCTTTCGAAATTACTGAAAGAATTGAAAAAGTTGCTTATAGACTTTCTCTTCCAGCATACATGTCATATATTCATAATGTATTTCACGTGTCATTGCTAAGAAAATGGGTTATAGATGCTCACCAGAGAATTTTACATGATAAAATTGATCAATAAAAAAATTTGATGTATACTAAAGAATCAAAAAGATTAATAGGTTTTGATACTAAATAGCTTAGAAATTGTCAAATCCCTTATATCAAAGTGAAATGAAAATATAGACCAGATAAAGAGGCAACTTTAAAGAAAGAAGAAGATATTAGATTGAAGTTTCCTCAATTGTTTAATGGTCCTTAAGATAATAAATTTCAAAGATGAAATTTAAATAAGGAGGGGTGATTTGTAAACCCTGAAATGCTCAAAATAAATATAAGTATACACTTTTAATTTCAGATATTTCATCTATTATATGAATAACTAATTATTTTCTTGGTTATAATTAATTTTAAAATAATAATACTAATAAATAAGAAATCCTGTTACTCATTTTTTAAAGAAATGTTATATTTTTTTTCAATATTTCTATTTCATTATTTTATTCTTTCTATACCTACAATACTTAATTTTTCATGCATTGGACTTAATCCATATCACATAACTTTGCATGCATTGTACTGATTAAAAAGGTGGGAAATCATGTGGCTGGGAAATGATAGAAGGCTATTAGTGGAGCCTTAGTGCATAATATTATATTAAGGCAATTCCCGAAGCATGAAACCTCAACCCTTTTGTTCATTTATCCCTTCCCCATTTACTTGTGGGAGGAAGCTACTGTATAGGCCATTGATTAGCTAAGGGTTGAGGGAGGTGGACTGCTAGGTGGAGCTAAATTATGCAATGTGTTGCTTGAATTTAGAACAAGTGAAGGAATATAGCTAAATGACTGATGTGATTGATATGGGAGGATTGTAGTTTGTTGTAATAAATATAAAATAATTGAATAATACAATTTTTCTTCATTCCTCTCACTCATAAGTACCAAAGAAAGCAAAAGAAGGAATTGGAATGAATGAAGAAGAGCATAATTGAAGTGGTATACAAAAAGAGAAAGAATCATAATACTTTAGATGAACCAGTTTACCCCACTATTCTAGAAGACGAGGTGATATACCCAAATGAGGCTATAAGAATTCGTAAATATTATATTATTATATTTCATCATTGTTATGTTTATGATCGTATTTATTTAAGTTTACCTTAGTTTGTTTTGTATGAACATAGACGAACATGTATGAAATTATTTTTGCAGAGAGTAATCTTTATCAATGTTAAAGATTTCATAAACATAAAGTGATAAATATTTATAAACTAATGAATAAATAAAGGGTAGCTAAAGGGCAGCTAAAGGGTAGTTAAAGTGCAGCTATGTCATCAAAGCATATATCATTAGGGCTAAAAAAGATGACTATATGGAAATTGAAATAATTTCTATATCGGGGATATACGCACAATAGTAAAGATGAAAGACCTGACGAGGTAAGCCTACACTCTCAATTCTAGAAGTTGGGGGAATTGGACTCAACCTTGAATGAGAGAACATCTTTCATTCTAAAAGTTGGGAAGCTGGACAAAATCTTAAATTGAAATGCTAAAAATATGCAAAAGCTTATAGCCATCATATGACTTATTTAAAGGTATTGAACAGTTTTGAAACGATGAATAATATGGCTAGGCACTACTTGTACTCAATAAGACATTTTGATATATATTTTAGCTACATTAGCATTATTAAGTATTTCTTAATTTTTAATAATATTATTAGTAATGTTTATACATTAGTTATGTATTTTATTGAGCTTCGCTCATCAGTAGCGCGCAGTTGTACTGTATGTAAGGGAAAGGAGCCCGTAGGGCAATAGGCGGGAGGGAGGTGACTGCTCCTTTTGGTGTAAATATATTTTGGTGTACAAAGAGATCTTAAAGATGATCTGAATGATATTTGTATAGACTTTTTGGTATGTAGTTAAAATTTAAAAGTTTTAGTAGAACTATATATTTACTTAAATTTTTATTTGATATTCATTAAGGGATATTACATGCTTCTCATTATTATTTATGGAATTTGATATGTTGGCAAGTTAGGAGAGATTAAATAGATTTCTTTTAATCACTCTATTCTGAAAGTAGTGGCTCGAAATGGTTATTAGTAAGAAGAAACCAATTTAGTTTTTTCTTCTCTATTATACTCTATATTGACCGTTAGGGGGTAGGTCAAACTGGGGTGTGACACATTATCACCATTATAACACCACAAGATCTAATTTAAAAGAATGATCTATTTACATCTTAATTAATATACTAGAGTCACTAATTTCTTTTAAATAATATAATCATCATTAGAAGCAACTATAAATCATATTCATCAAAATACTAACTTAAAGTCGTTCCTTAAAATTTATATACAATAATTGGGAGGTCAATCAATACATTAGTCTATCATTATAAACTCCTGATTATAAAAAGAATAAAATAAAATACATAATAAAAAAAACCGTGGAAAGCCTAATTTATCTCATTCCACTAAATCTTGCCCCTTTCCTAAAAATATGCAATATAACAAAGTGAGCTAATTGCATAGTAGATTGTCATAGCATCCAATTGAAATCAATACAAAGGTAGTGGAAATAGTATATATATAATCATTAAATTGACATTAGTATGAATATATAATGATAAAAGTAGTTAGCATTCAATGTGAATGGTGTCATGTCATATGAGCAATACAATTAGTGCAGACATATATCTTAAGTGATCAATAATCAAGAAAAGGATCAATAAATTCTATCATTCTTATGCCTATTAATTACAAATTAGTTTATATAACACTTTATGAAATCAATACACTTGCTTTATATATGTCATGCAATATCTTTGCAATGCATATATATGAAGTTCCTATCAAATATCTTATTTAAGGTAGTAGTCTTATCAATTATATCAATCTTATATATAGCATCATATGTGTATGCATAGGAGAAGAACCATCCTTTTATTTTAGGGGGGGGGATGTTCATATAAATAAACTAATATTGAAAAAATAAAATTAAATGAGGACATAATTCAAAGCAAAATCTTATATTTCATTATGATAAATAAATTAAAAATTATTACAAACTTATTAATATATTTTGCATTTTTTTAAATATTGTATTGCAACCTTATTAGGAATCAAGTTGAACACATATTTTTCAATGTAAGGCTCCAGATAATCATTGAGTCAATCATCACCCATTCTACTATGCAACCAAGAATGTTTGATAACCCTCATTGTAGAAAATGCTCTCTCCATTATAGCAGTAGCAATTTGTAAAGTTAATGCTAATGTAATAAGTCTGTAAATTAAATGATACACACCATCATTCTTGACCTTAATAATTTTATTTGTAAGATCAATAATATTTCTTAGAGAGGGGAACTTATCATCGGTACGCATATCAATAATATATATTGATAATTGAATTTTAAGACCCAAAAAGTCAATATTAGAAAAATCACTTGGATATAATTCTATAAGACGTATCAATTTCCTCTTATTATAAGTAAGGAAAGAATCACTTGGGTTTAAGCATGCCACAAAAAAAAAAAGATACTCAATTCTAAATTAGAAAATTGATTATTTAGCTCTTAAGGTTTCATGTCAACTACGACGTAAATAGTTCAATACGATAATGATGTAGGTTTAATATTTATTCACCTCTTCGCATAGATCGATGATGAGTTTTGTATGTATCAATCATATTTGGAACTTCAACCTTAAAAATACTAAAAAAAAATGTGACACTACATCTAGTAAATTACTCCATCCGTTCTCCCTCAGTATATGTAATTGTTATTTGGATATTTTCTCCAATTTCATTGTATTTTCTATATCTTGATATTTTCTTAAGGTTGATCCAACTAAAATTGGAAAATACTTGATGAAACCACCTTGTGTTTGAACAAAAGTAATAGCTCCAGCCTGCATATCTCTAATGACTTGAATATAAGCACTATTAATCCCTTTCTTTTTTAGAACTCTCCATAGCACTTATCTTGGAACTTTATTATATGCATTTTCTAAATCAGAAACTATCATATGAAGATCTTCCTTCTTCTCTCTATACTTCTTCATTAAGTCTCTCAGTAAATGTATGGCTTCCATAGTAGACCTACCCGGAATGAAACCGAATTAATTTTAAGAAACAATATTATCACATCGTAACCTATGGCTCCATAACTATCTATAGTTCTAAAGTATTACACATCAATTTAATTCATCTATAATTTGCACAATCTTGTGCATCACCTTTATTCTTAAAGATAAGAATCAACACACTCATTCTTCACATATCTCGCATCTTTTTAGTCTTCAAAATAATATTAAAAAGTTTGGTAAGCCAATTAATTCCTTCATCTCCTAAGCATTTCCACACATCTATTGGAATATCATCAGGTTTAACAATTTTCCCATAATTCATTTTCTTTAAAGCATCTCTAACTTCAATTTTAGTAATATATGATAAAAATAAAAATCTATATTTTTATTTAGAGTGTTAAGGTCACTAAAGTGAATAATTTTTTTGCAATCTTCATTGAAAAGCTTAGAAAAATATCTCATCCACCTTTGTTGAATATCCTCTTCTAAAAAAGTACATTTTAATCTTCATCTTTAATACACTGTATTTGAACTAAATCCTTACTATTCATATCCCTTTTTTTGGCTAGCTTATACATATATGTCACCATCTTAGTATCTAATATATTATCTAAATCATTAAATGATAAAGTATTTGCATTGCAGAATGCTTTCACTACAGGAAATTCAAGTATTATCAGGGTTCTTTTACGGCGGTTAATGATAGATTTTCGATGGTTTAGTTAAAAACTGGCAGTTTAAACACTTCTAGAATAAACCGCATACGAAACAATTATTGACAGTCTATTTTTGGCAGTTATACGTACCGGCAATATTTTGGCGGCCTTGACGATAGGTAATTTCTGGCGGTCATAGCGCCGGTGACCGCCGGTTAATCACTAGCAGCTTATTTACTGTCCGGCCATCAAAACTGCTGGTATTAACAGTGGCTAAACCTCCGGGTCACCACTGGTTTACTATAGGTCACCGTCGGTAAACAGCCAATTATTTACTGGCAGCTTACTGGCCATCAAAATCATAAGTTTTATCGGCAGTTAAACCGTCGGATATCGCCGGTGGGCCGACGGCTACCGCCGGCAAACCGCTAGTATATACCAACAATTTTCTCAAATTTCCTGCGGCTGAAATAACCCGTCCGATATCAAGGTTTTTGATGGCCAAATTGCCGGTTGGTCGATGGAAACCTGTAGCATTTTTAAAAAAATGACAGCCTCCCCTCTATATACTCAAATTTCCATAAGCCTGTATATAATAGAGAATAATTGTCATAAATATAGACAGCACACTATTATAATCAACTCATAACAATAATCCAAAATCAACATATATAACATTAAAATGAAATCCATAATAAGCAATTAAAGTCTAAAATGTTTATCAAAACAAATAAACTATTTAAACCAAATAAAGTCTACAATGAACATATTATATAAATCCACAATAACATGTCCATGTCCTCACTTTCACACAACAAGTTCATCAAATCAACTATTTAAATCATAAGTTCATCAAACAAATGAGAGTACTAATCACCTCCATGTTCTCGCTGTCTGGTGATGCATGTGGCTCTTGCTCTTACTTTTTGATTTTCATCTCTATAGGATCACAGCTTTGCATGTATCTTATTTTGAACCTTTCTCATCTCTTATATCTCTCTCGTTAGGGCTGCAACCATCTGGCTTTCAGTTTTTCTGCTCCACTAAGATCATAAAATACTAATGTGGACTGCCCTCATAAGCATAGCCTTATAAATCCAAGCCATATACCCTCCCCCTTTTCCTTCCTCCAACAATATCTGACTATGAATGATACTCATAATACTAAATCGATCCAAAAAATGATCCATCACTAGTAGGCTAACGACTTTCCCGAACTTGTACAAAATCATGGTGAGAGAATAAATATATAAAATAACTTAATATTATAATGAGATATTTTATATTAAATTTATATTTTCAAACTCAAAAAATTATACTCACGTGAGCTTTCTTAGCCTTCTCATCAACCCACTATTGGTCAGCTTGATGTTGGTGAGTCCTCGTATGCAACTTTAGTGGTGTCGGCTCCTTGCCAAGAAACTCTTTCTAAAAATAGAAGATATAATTAAAATAATATATATATTTTTATTAAACTAATTGAAAGCTTTTACCAGTCGTCATCAATATTCAGTATGAGGAATAGATCCACCAGTATAAAAGGAGCTTCTTAAACCCCCACAATCAGATGCTCTATTATACTTATTACCTGAAATTCTCTAAATCACATATACCTAATTTTCTTTGGGATCTTCTTCCATGATAAGTAAGGAGCATCATATTTGCTCCTTATGATGCCCTGAATCTTGTATGCAGGTGACCTTGAAGGATTGAAGCTGCATGTTAAATTTTTTGTTAATAACATATAATATATCAAATTATAATAAACTTAACAAAATAAATTGAACTTACATATCGCCCTCAACCTCAATATATAGACGCTTATTTGTTATAGCTGTAGGAATCCCAACACCAACCTCTGTTAGTGTAGATGGTCCACCGTGTCTTAGTAGCACCGGATATGGGTAATAATATGGGTGGGTGTAAGGAGGGTAAGGGATGGTAGATGGACCAGTTTATGATCCTATTAGGGAGTAATATGGATAAACTGGACATGCATGTGCCTAATATAGAGAGGGAAATCAAGGACTCATCGACAAAGAAGGAAAGTACCCAGGAAAGGGTGGTGGTACACCAACAATAGGTGGATTTGACTAGCCCATACCCTGCTCACTGGGGGGTTGGTATTGACTTCTGGGTGATGGTGGTAATGGTATAATTGGTGGAACTAATCTTCACCCCTCACTTTCATCAGATTGTATAGGTCTGTTAGGTCCAACACTCAACCTTTTTTATGAAAACTTCGAGGTGATGGATCTATGAGGAGGATTATCACCTGAAGCCATTTGCATTAAAAGAAGCAATTATTAATCATTATAACATATAAAAAATATAAAGAATGATGAAATTATAGAATACACAATAATGAATTATAAATATAAAGAATTATATAATACATAATAAAATTGATAAGAGATATTTAGCAAGAGAATGATATGTTTATTAACTTGATTTAAAAAAAAAAATACAATTCTATAAGTACAAAAACTACTTAGAAATATTACAAAAATTATACTTCTACATTTCTAAATTAATAAAACTATAATTCTAAATTATAAAACTACTCAGAATCAGAAATATTTTCATTGCTATCCAAGGTATCTTTACTTTCATCCTTATTCTCACTTGATGAGCTAATTGAACTATTCACATCTTCTAACTGCATTTCAATATTATGACTTGTAGTTTGCATCTCCTCAATTTTAGCAGACCTATAATTTGACATCTCATCCTCTTGATATGTAGTTGCTATAATGTGTTACTAATCAATTATCTCATATGCTTTTATTTTTATGACTAGCTAATCTTATTTATCCCTATAACTACTAGGATATTTACTGAAATAAACTTGAACAACTTGACTTGCTAACACAAATGGATCAAACTTCCCGTATCTTCTACTGTATTTTACATCTATTAAACTATATGTAGGATGAATCCTTATGCCTCTATTATGTACTGGATCATACAATTGACATTTAAATAAACATATAAAGTTCTCATCCTCACCTCGGTACTCCAGGTCAAGAACCTCATTCAGAATACCATAATAATCACACACATCTTTTTTATGAGTATTTTCTCTTATATATATTCCATAATTTTTAGTTTTTCTTCATTCACTTCACAACTTAGAATAAAATCTGAACTCATTCACTATATATAATGGCCAAGTCTTTATTTTTTGCATTGGGCCCCATGTTAGTTCTTATAGACTTTTATCGAAACACTTGTTATTAATGTTATGTACCTAAGAAAAATTTTAAATTTTAGAGTTTTTAGTATTAAATAAGATGTAATTCAAATTAAAATTTTAAAATTTAATGGCTCATATAAGATTTAAACTAAACTAGGAATTAATTTGTAACAACTTGCTCAATATTCGTAGTATTTGTTAGAGGTAAATTGCTTACGAAATACCTGGTGATAAATCATCCAAATAATACTTTAATATTTCAAATAAATATTACACATTCTATAAATTTTAGAAGAACTTACTTTAAAATTGGTTGGACTTTTTCATAGTTCAGTAGTACTTACAAAGTCATTATTTTGATCTCTAAATCATTGAGAAATCTTTCAACATATTTGTCACTATACTTTCCATGACTTCTAAAGATTGATAGTGCAGCCTGTGATTATTCTTCTACATCGAAGTCCATGTTACGACCAATCTTTATTCTTGTACTCCTTATATATGGCTCGAAGTAGAAGGAGCAAAAGTGAGTTGTTTCTTGAGATAAATATGCATCACATATCAATCCTTCTGGTCATGTTTTATTCTTAACATATTTTTTCAACTTTTTCAAATATCTATTAAATAATTATAATTATCAAGTTAGTAAACATATGTTTTCAACTTGTTCAAAAATATTTAAAGCAACTTAATAAAAATATATTTTACCTCTTGAAAGGGTACATCCAACGATATTATAGGTCCATTAACTTTAGCTTCATAATGTAGATGGACTGGAGATGTTCCATAGAATCAAAAAAACCCAAGGGAAAATTCTTTTCTAACTTGCAGAGGATGATTGATATGTTCTCCTCGCTCCTCCGTAAAGCATCTTCACTTAGTTTAGATGAATATAGGTCTTTGAAGAAATTGTTAATCTTAGTCAACAGATTTGATATGTAATCTTGTAACATACATACTATAATCAAAAGGAGAACCTCCATAATTATATGATAATCATGACTTTTTAGTCCAAATAACCTCACAAATTTAATGTCAATATATTGTCTTAAGTTTGATCCATAGCCATCATGTATTTTTAAACTTTTAAATCACTGATATATTGATCTTTATTGCTTTAATATGAAATATTAAGGTGGTTTGGGCATCAATATTTTGCCATCGGTTGTTGTTATTAACTCTTAATTTTTTTGCTAGCAGTAGTCTTTAATGTCCATCATAGATTTGAGATTATCCTTGCTCTTAACTTTAATATCCATAATTGTATTAAAAATATTATCCATGAAGTTATTCTCAATATACTTAACATCCAGATTATGCCTTATCAAATTTATTCTTCAATATGATAATGTCGAGAAAATATTTTTTTAATCCAATTATGTTGAATACCATATCCCAAAAATTTAGACTCTCTTAACATTAAAAAATTAATAATTGATTAAAAGTTATGAAGTATCTATAGTACATCATCACCACTTAATCTTGGTTGAGGGGGTGACCTCTCAACTCTATTTTTAACAAATACTTCCCTATTCCTCCTAAATGGATGATCAATAGGTAGGAACTTATGATGACAATCAAACTAAGTATTTTTCCCTTCATATTTTAGTTTGCAAGCTTTAGTATTCTCCATGTAGTAAGGGCAAGCTAATTTTCCTGATATGCTCCAACTAGACAGTATATCATAAGCTGAAAAATCGCCAATGGTCCAAAGCAATATAGCTTGAAGGAGAGAATTTTATTTAATTAAGATGTCATATATGAGGAAACCTTCTTCTCATAATAATTTGAGATCATCAATTAATGGTTGCAAAAAAAATATTAATTTTTTGCTTTTGGATTATGTGGTCCAGGTATTATAAGTGTTAATAAAATGTATAGGGTAGTCATACATATCTCTAGTGGAAGGTTATATGGTGTTAGTATAACTGGCCAAAAAGAGTATGGTGAAGCTGCTTGACTAAATGGGATAAAAACATCAGCACATAATCTCAATCTTATATTATGTGGTTCAGTAACCAATCAACCATATACTGGATCAAAATATTTCTATGCTTCAGCATCGATCCTATGAATGAGAAAGAACACCACTGTTTGCTAATTTCTCTTTATGCAATCTCATATGACATGCTGAATTCATTGATGCATGGGGCCACTGAAGTCTTAGAATGCTCGGTAAATAAAATAAATAGAAATATGGAACATCTTTTTTTTGACGATATTTTTTTCCAGAGTTTGGCTTAAACCGAGGTGCATTACAGATGCGATAATAAACTTTTGTTGCATCATTCTTGTAGTATAACATACATTCATTGATACATCAATCAATTTTTGTAGTAATGAAATTCAACTTGGATACTACTTTTTTTGTTTGATACAAATATGAGGGAATAAAATTATTTGTTGGATTGGTTTTCTTGAGAAGACCAATGAAGTCATTGAAACAATCATGAGAAATATTATAGTTAGTTTTAATACTTAGTATCCTCACTACAATTGATAATTCTGAATGAGTTTTACAATCATCCCAAATTAGTTTTTGAGTTGCATGTAGTAACTCAAAGAATTTTTTAGTTTTTATATTTGGTGGCTCTTCCACATTTGCCCTTAAATTAGGACATACTACATCAAAAATAAGTTTTTCATACGGTCTAGTCATTTAATCTTTATCAAATATTTTAGAAGTTGTGGATGGATTGATATGAGTATATCTGTGTGGCTCATACTTATGATGTAAAATCCAAATCCAGTAGTCTGGAATAAATCCCTTATAATATAAATCAACCTTCACATTATCGGGCTTGAGGAATGCTTGATTTTTGTGCTTTAAACATGGACATCTAAACATTCCATCGAACTTAAAGGAAGGCAGTTGAGATACAACTTGATTTAAAGTCTCAACTCCCTATACAAATTAATCTGTTAATCCTTTTCGATACAGTAACAATCTGTTAGACATCCAATATGTCTTTTCTTAGATAGTCACTTGGATGTTAAAGCAAGTGTTTCCCTATATAATTGTGAAATTAATTATTAGAAGGTATGCAACCTAAATAAGTGTACGTGCTTTACTCTTGAACAAGTGTATTTTACTTGAATTAGAATGCATTCATCAACCATCCAATAAATACAACAAGACAAGATAAATAATTTATATGACAAAATGGAAAACTCGGCTAATGACTCGTATCCTATCTCTAAGGGTAAAGACACAATGCATTCCTCCACTTTAAGCCCAACTTGAATTATATCTCATCTATTTTACCATCACTATAAATAATAGGCTCAAGATATCGAAAATGTGTATTATTATTAATGTCTTAATCACCCAAAGTTATAATCCTTCACTAGATTTATTATTACTAAAATTATACTCTATATATTTAGTTTTAGATCTACTCAAACAAAAGTTTTTAAACTCTAAGGTTTACCTCCATAATTCATGTTTAGCTAGCTTCAACTCCATCTCTAGCCTTATATACAAGAAGAATACATCAGCAACAAGCATACACCAGGGTACAACCTTTTCAATTGTCTAGTGAGAACATCCATGACTAAAACAAAAAAGATATGAGCTTAAGGCTGATCTTCGATGTAATCCAATCGAAATAAGGAAATACTTGGTTAAACTACCTTGCATTTGAACACAAGTAATAGCTCCTGCATACATATCCTTAATGACTTACCCCTTTCATTTCTAGAACTCTACGTAGCACTTATCCTGATACTTTATAATATGCTAATCATTTTATATGATCTAACATTATTTATTTATGCAAATTAATGATCTAAAAATACTTAAGAAGCTGATTTGAAAATTTATTTTGATGATCAAATGAACTAACTCAAAATGATATAAAATTGCTCAAATCCTGCCACGATTGAGGCCTTAAATTTGTTTAGCGATTTTTTTTAGGTCCTCATATAAAACACTACACATGTGTGCCTCTACCAACTCTACTCTTCCATTGGTTGGGGAGCTATCAATATGCCCCTAGCAATCTCCTAGCTCGAATAACTCATTCTTAGCCATTGTTGATTGTATAATTTTAAATTTAAATATTTTCTAAATTTAAATATTTTTTAAATTAAATAATAATGATATAATTATCATGAAAAAAATATATTTTGGCCATAGATATTACTCTCACAATCAATGTATAACTTGTGAATGCATGCCACAAATATTACTCTCACCATTAATGTATCTTAATAGGCATTACACAAATACATGGCCATCACTATTTTTAAGGAAGTTACCTACAACAAAAAGGAGAGCTGACGACTAGGGTAGAGGAGGTGGACGAGTCCGACGCCTGGAGCAGAGGTTCGGGGCATGTGACTCAAGGAGACCAGAGAGGAGAGAGGTTTGGCTTGGGGGCGAGATCTTCGGCTGGAGGGAGGTTGTCAGTGCCATATTCCTACGCAGTACTCCGAGGAGCAATTACGAGAGGCCTGAGGAGAAGGGGAGAGCGTCTGTAGTAGCGAGAGAAATGGGAAGAAGTGAAGAGGAAGGCTCAGGATGGGTAAATTTAGGGAATTTTCCGACGGTTTATACTGCCGAAAAAAAGTTACTTATAACTGGAGGCTTTAGCCGCCGGTAAAGGAGTCGGTATAACATTAAACCGGTACCATAGCCCACGGTTATTTTACCGCTGCTAATTCCAGTGGTGGTTTATTAAACACCATCGGTTAATACCGGCAATGAAGCCGCCAGTATTACCGGAGGCTATAGGACTGTCGATAATAACCACCGATAATATCTGAATTTTATTTAGTGTTTCCTAGACTCCTTATGGGGAACTTTATTATTTTTTTTTTCAATTTTTAAAATTTTTACATCTAAACATATTTTTATAACATAGCTTCTTTTTTTATTATATTTTTTTAAATATTTTAATTTCACCACCAACTATTTTTACTATTATAAGTTTTTTCTTTTGATACCCCAAGCACATTATTTGTAACATTCTTAATATTACACGCTACTATTTCCCTTATAACATTAGTTTCCTCATGCATCGACAAAATCTTAAGATCGTGAATCTTACTCTAAAATATATTTTTGCTAGAGTTCTTTAAATGCAACCATCTAATCCTAAAATAATGATATATTATATTTTTTTTATATTTTTCCCTTCATCTTAAAGTTTAAAACTAATAAGTGGTGTTGGGTATATATACTTTCACTCGTAATAACTTTACAATTTTTGCAATCTGGATGATCTAATTTTCTTAAAAGAAAATAATCAATCCTAATTTTACTATATTCATTCTTATGAGATGCTCATATCTTTTCTTAAAGAAGGTATTTGTAATAATAAAATCATAAGTTAGAGCAAAATCTAATATAGTCTTACCACCTTCATTAGTCCCTCCAAACTCATACCATCATGAATACTTATATAATCATCTACCTCTCTACCAACATGTCTATTTGCATCTCCCCCAATAAAAACTCTTTTTTAAAATGTATCTTTTATATTAAATCTTTTAAGACATTTTAAAATTTTAATTTTGAGCACATATCCAAACCTACTTAATGAGCATACGCACTTATAATATTAATAATCTTATTATCAACAATAATCTTCAAAGCTACAATTCTATCACTAATTCTATCAATGTTTACACTATTATTTTTTTTAACTCTTATCTATAATAACACATTCACCATTTCTAGTATGACTTCTACAAGAATACTAAAGTTTAAACCCTAAATTTTTAATATCCTTAGCCTTCTTTTCCACCCATTTAGTTTTATGAATGCATATAATATTTATCATAATATCAATTAATTCTATTAATTTGCATGTAAGGGGACCTAAATTCCATGATCCTAACCTAATTTTAGTTTTATGAACTAGCTAGCTTCTTTGCATATCCATCCATGATGTGAGAACCCTTGCCTATTTAACACTGCATCGAGGCACGTTCCAATACAACGACCCTTGCACACTTCTTATTATATTCAGGTCATACAGTGCGTCACTTCCAGGGAACGCCCTAGAATTAACACAATGTATAAAAAGATTCATGTCGTGATTATTCGACAAGAGACCGTGTAGCTTCCAAGAATGCTAACGAGATAGTGAAAAATAAATAAAGCTGTGTTTTTAATTATGGGGGCTTAGGCTTCATTTCGAACAGACTGCTTCTTAAAATAACTTTGCAGCATAAAAAAATAAATTTTATGTATCAAAAAGTTGGTTTAAGAAGTAGTTAGAAAGTCGTCCCAAACGAAGACTTAGGCTTCGTTTGATTCGGTTTATGCTTTCATAAAA
>NW_021321833.1:0-1596 GCF_001605985.2 Dendrobium catenatum | reverse complement strand
CTAGGCCTGGTGGACTTGTATTTAAAGAGTAATTAAATAAATTGATAAAATGCCAAACTGAAATTAAACCTAACACTGACCTAACCAGGGCCTGAAACCATGGGGTTTTGTAGATCTCCCTGAGACCATTCCAATGAGTCTAAGAACACCTAATTTGGACAAGTGTGGAGGGTGTTATGATTTTTTGAAGTTCCCTTTAATTTATAGAATTATTAATTCGGCCATTACACAGTCAGCCGCCCTTTACACGCGCCGCGCGCCGATTGGCTGGGAAATGATTGGCGCTAACCGTTAATGGTCTGATTAACCACAGCTGTCAGATGGCGGATCAGACGGCTAGGATTAAACGCGCTCCGATACCGCGGGATCTAATCCGAGCCGTTGATCGGAATCGACGGCTGAGATTACGTCTTCAACCTCCCGCACGTATCCGTGACCGTAAGGCTTCTCCGGCGTGATCCGGGAGATCCCGCCGATGAACTCCGATGAAATTTCACAGGGAGGATCAGGACAGTGGAAGCCTTCAATCCAACGGTGGAAATCCATTGGGGTGATGGTTTCCTTCACACTTGACCGGACTACCTAGCTAGGGAGCTCGGGATGAAAAGATTACCGTAGAGAAAGTCTCAACGGATGAGCTTCTCTATTGGGAAGCTTCAGGGTACGAAGGAGAACTGATCTCCGTCAGGCAACGGAACCGGAGGATGGCCGGAGGTGCGACTTCAAGCAGGATGCCGGAAGCTTTCACGGGCGCTTGCTCGAACGGGTGAAGGGATCAATCTAGGAACTCGAAGGGAGAGACTGGGAGGTTGAAGGAGCTATGGGAAAATGATTTCAAACGATTTTGGATCCCTATTGCAATCTGAGGAGCTCTAGCCTATTCGGCCACCTCTCGCGGGCTTGGACGGCCGAGATTGAGCTGGAGGGGGCTTGGATTGATGCCAGGTGGAAGAAGGCGACGTCGTAGGGAGGTCATGGGGATAAAACCGATGGGCAGCAGCTTTGGTTCAGGGGTTGTCTGGGTGGGACCACCGGAACTCATTTTCCATTGGTTCCGACCGCCGCCGGCCATGGTTTGGGTCGGGTTGATTGGGGGAGACCGATGGGGACACGCTGGAGTCGAGGGTGGAGTCAACTTGGCCTGAGAATGTCTGGATTGAGTTGGTGTCTGGGTTGGACTCAAACCTACTCGGTTCGAGTCGAATTGAGCTCGATCCAGGTCAGGTCAGACCCTAGGTTTGGTATGGGAGATAGGTCTGGGTCTGGTGCACCCAATGCAAGTGGCAATTGGATCCAATTTTGTCTAGGTTAAAATATGGCTCTGGTTGGTCCAAATTTGCTCGGTTCGAGTTGATTTGGGTTCAACCTAGGTATGGTCAGATCTTGAGCTTAAGGTGGGAAGTGGGTCTGGGTCTGGTGGACCCAATGTAAGTGGCAATTGGGTCCAATTTGATTTGAGTTGGAAGATGGCTCAGCTCCATGTGTTTTTGGCTACTTTGGGCTAGCCTAAAACCTGATCCAGGTTAGCCCAGAGCATGGATTGGCTGGAGGAGGTGTGTTGGACCTAGGGCCACCTATGGGAAGTGTTGATCAAGT
>NW_021321832.1:0-499 GCF_001605985.2 Dendrobium catenatum | reverse complement strand
TCTCCTATTAAGATCACATGGAACGAATAAGAACTGACTAGAAAAATTTTCTAAGTCCTTTTCGTCCAGGCGAAATTAAATTATCGTATAGGACGATTTGCTCTCTATAAGATTTTTATCCAAAGGAAATTAAATTATCGTACAGGACGATTTGCTCTCTGTAAGATTTTCATCCAGACGAAATTAAATTATCGTACAGGACGATTTGTTCTCTGTAAGATTTTCGTCCAGAAGAAATTAAATTATCTTACAAGATGATTTGCTCTCTGTAAGATTTTCGTCTAGATGAAATTAAATATCGTCCAGGACGATTTGGTCTCTATAAGATTTTCGTCCGGACGAATAAATTTTCGTCCAGACGATACAACCGACTTAGGACAGTTTTTATATATTCATTCTGCAGTTTTTGGAACCGACCTTGGTATAATCGTTCATACCTGACGAACTTGGTTCGTACGGGATGATCAGCTTGTACGAAAATATTTCGTACACATATGCA
>NW_021321831.1:0-230 GCF_001605985.2 Dendrobium catenatum | reverse complement strand
ATGCTTTAATGTATATATTGTAAAAAGGTGGACATGTGAGTTTTCCAAAAAACAAAAGGAATATTATCAAACAGAGGTGGCCGAGTAATTGAAAATCCTTTTGCGGTATTTCTTTTACCAAAGTTAGTCATGGATCAAAATTCAAAAGTTATCTAAAATTTAATTTTATGAATCCCTCTCTAATACCACTTGAAAGTTCGTTAGGGTTGTTAAGTCCTTATGAATTAGCT
>NW_021321830.1:0-265 GCF_001605985.2 Dendrobium catenatum | reverse complement strand
ATTCTAAATGGATCCTTGGACATAAAATGATGGGGAAATCTTATATTTTGTTAGAGAAATGTGTTGCGTCCAGTATTACATTTAGATCCATGGTAACCAATTATTTACCTCTCTATTAGATTAGTAAATCTAAGGAGGCAAGAGCCATCCCTATCCTTCCATGATTACTCCATTATTTTTAGGAATTTTTATAAGGAATTTCTTCAATGAGTTTTGTTCGACACCAGTGTTGTTCTTACTGGCTGTTTGTGATCAACGGTCGACT
>NW_021321829.1:0-265 GCF_001605985.2 Dendrobium catenatum | reverse complement strand
CATCCAAGACGATGTAAATATCGTCCTGGCCGATATGAGCAAAAAATAGAAATTCTAAGTCTCTCAAGTGTGTATGTGAGGGGTTACTTTGCATCAGTCATACCAAAGATTATAATTAACTCAAGAAGGGAAAAAAATAAAATTACAGACTGACTCAACCCTAATCTACCCATTCTTGAGCTGGCTCCATTTTCCATCCAATCTTTGATTCTTGAAAAGTTAGTAGTAAAAGGCAGTCCAAGACAAGTAAGAGTGTTTTCCAATC
>NW_021321828.1:0-341 GCF_001605985.2 Dendrobium catenatum | reverse complement strand
TGAAAATATTAGGAGGCTTATGAGGGTATGATTAAAAAACTTTTTTCTACTTAAATTAAAAAAAAAAATCTATGATCACAAATAAATTCTAATAATTTAAGAAGTAAGCTTGGGATCATCTAGAGTTCACATATATGCATATTAAATTATTCTCCTCATTGTTAGGCACCTCCCCATTTGTAAGTTCTGACAGACCACCTAGCCTATAAAAGGAATATAAAAGCCTTATGAGATTCATACAAAATTTAAAATTAATTTCAAAAATCAAGAAATTCACTAATTAATTAAAATAAATATTTAAAAATATATAAAATTATTAAAATAATTTTAAACACTTGAAA
>NW_021321827.1:0-255 GCF_001605985.2 Dendrobium catenatum | reverse complement strand
TACTTTAAAGGCACTTTTTTCTGGAATAGAAATAAGTGCAAGGATTTGAATTTGTTGAAGGAAAAATTGAAAAGGGAGATTCTTGATCTTCAAAACAAGGAAGCTTTGGATGATAATTGGTTAGTTGAAGACCTTTTTGTGTTGAGGAACAAAGTTCATGAACTGAATATTACATTGAGGCGTCTATCTACTTGGTGGAATCAAAGGGCAAAAGTAACATGGCATGAGGAAGGAGATACGAATTCAAGGTTTTTT
>NW_021321826.1:0-258 GCF_001605985.2 Dendrobium catenatum | reverse complement strand
AGTATCCACTATATAAGTCCCAAAAGTTTCCCAAATTGTTGTTCTTCATCTTCTTCTTTTTATAGGATTCTAAGGGCTACTTAAAATGTTACGCAATAAAAAGCTAAAAATTGTAGTGCTACATAGAATATTCGGACAATGCTACACACAACAGTTTCATAATTTTTCCACTCTAACAATCAACTCATCAACACAACTTTCACCCCTACAAATACTTTAATTTCACATTAAAAAAAAAAACTTTAGTCATCAAGAGGC
>NW_021321825.1:0-290 GCF_001605985.2 Dendrobium catenatum | reverse complement strand
CATTATCAAAACTTGAAGCTATACCAAGCCCGAATGGCCCAGTCACATGATCGCCTTTTTAGACCCCGTATTTTATGGGTAGGCAATTTGGTTATTGTCTTGCATAGGCCTATCATTTCACGTCGGCACCAAAGTGATAAGTTTGAGCCTATTTGGAAAGGCCCATTTGCTATAGAGAAAGTTTATGAAGGTGATTCCTACCTACTTATTAATATAAATAGTGTTTACCCTATTTCTATCATTAATAGGCAGTACTTAAAAAAATAGTCACAGGGTAGCCTCCCTATCGC
>NW_021321824.1:0-429 GCF_001605985.2 Dendrobium catenatum | reverse complement strand
TACAGACAAAAGAAGTTGAGCGATGGTGATTTGAAGGTCTTGTCTTTTGAGTCCGGAGGAAAACAGTTCCACGAGAGCGATGATAAAGCGTCTGAGTTCATTAAAACTGGATGCGGCGAATGGAGGCGGCGAAACAGGGATTCGCCTCTTATGGTCGTGTGAATCGGGTGAGCTGTGAGAGGCGGCTTCGAGTTCTAGAGAGGGAGAGAGCAACTGTTGGGAATTTCGAACTAGAGAGCCGGGAGAAAGAGTGGGAAGAACGGAGAAGAAGAGGAAACTTGGACGCTGAGCACCATCGCACGAGCTGGTAATCCCGCGAGAGAATTTCTAACCCGCTCATATTGAGCGGCTTTCGAAGTCGCGGGATTGGCCTCCTCTAATATGCGCCTAAAGCTTCGGACGACTTCCTTTTGTTCCGCTAAAAAACAA
>NW_021321823.1:0-264 GCF_001605985.2 Dendrobium catenatum | reverse complement strand
GAACCTTAAAAAAAATTATTATATGATTTTTTTATGTAATTTGTCCCCCCTCATATATGTTTTAGTCTTTTTTACCAGGATTTTTAGGTAATTCTCCCCTTTAAAAGTTTTAAAATATTATGGTCTTTAGGCAATTGTCCCCATCATAATTAAACAATTTATGTAGAGATGTTATTGTTAAGGAACGATGAACCAAAAATAAAGAGAATAGTAAAAAATAATCCAAAAATATACTTATAATCAAAATTTGTTTCGAAGGTGCTG
>NW_021321822.1:0-229 GCF_001605985.2 Dendrobium catenatum | reverse complement strand
CTGTAAAACCTTCAAATATTTACAGCCTATGCCACTAGCCTGTCCCATAGAAGTTTCTGACCTTAGAGCCTTCACCAAAGCCTCTAGTCACTTCTAGACCATTAATCCTGATATGTTGAACAAAAAACTGAATTTTTCTATACTCATTTCATCCCCTAGGGGCCATGAGCCCAAAATGACCAAAATACCCTCATGGGGCTCAAATAGTGATTTCAAACCAAACGACCTC
>NW_021321821.1:0-316 GCF_001605985.2 Dendrobium catenatum | reverse complement strand
AGCACTACTGTGCTCTATGCAATTAAAACTCGGCAAGACGTTGATAGGCCCCCAACAATGATTCCAATTTCCCCAACTATTTGGTGATTGTTTATCAACTGCCTTTGTTGTTGATTCTGCCCCCCAGTCGGTCCAACTTCATCTCGGGCTGGTGCATTCTTGATGAATTGTCGAAGATATCCTTGTCGGATCAGTCTCTCAACTTCTTCCTTGAGTTGCCAACATGCTTCAGTAGTGTGCCCACGGCTATGGTGGAAGTGGCAATATTGATCCTGGTTTCCGACATTGGGTTTCAAAGGGTGTGGCCATTTCACGT
>NW_021321820.1:0-201 GCF_001605985.2 Dendrobium catenatum | reverse complement strand
ATAACCTACCTTTTAATTTTTGGAAAACTCGCATGTCTATTTTTTTACAACCAACTGACTATCGCATGTGGATGCTTGTTCAAGAAGGTTATTCTCCACCTTCTCGTAAAATTAATGGCGTTAAAACTGAAGTTGCTTTTATTGAATGGACTTTTGATGAACGTGATTTAGCTCAATTGAATGTAAAATGTTTGAACTGCT
>NW_021321819.1:0-209 GCF_001605985.2 Dendrobium catenatum | reverse complement strand
TTTAAACCCTTATTTGTGTATTTATTTATTTATATATGCATATTTTTTTTCATTGTGTTGTTGTTTATTTTCTGTGTTTTTTTTCTTCTTAGTTTTTTTTTTGTGTTAAAATTTTAAATTAGTCTTTATTTTTTTTTTTAAGTTTTATTTGATCAACACACGCATATCATCTTTTTGGTTTCATATACACTTTAGAAAATCAAATCCTT
>NW_021321818.1:0-760 GCF_001605985.2 Dendrobium catenatum | reverse complement strand
ACCACTGGATGACATACCCTCTGCCCTTTAAAATGGAGGGTATCATACTTACTAGACCTAGAGAGGACCTCAATTTCATTGGTAGGCCGTTGGTTTCTTCTCCAAAATTCATGAAGCTACGCTTAGTGGCGGTCAAATCCAAGGAGTATTATGAGATTAAAGGGACAATTAAAGTTAAGGGCAAGAAGCCCAAATCCCTGAAAGGAAGTATGTCCCCAAGAAGATTAGCAGAGTTGATGTTTTTCCACTCCAAGTTGAGCCACTTTAATCCCTAGTTTAGCTACCCCAGATTTCAATCTGTGTTTCTATAATTCTAGGCAATTCAGAATGTGTACTAGTTGATGTCCCAGTGCTTAATTCAGTTGATGTTCTAAAAAGTTTTTTCTAGATTTCACCTATTATCTCATAGCTCCCTACTCAGGGATCTGAGACTTTACCCTATCTAATGTAGGAGCTATCACTCTCTAATCCACTGCATCACCTTCCAATGTATTTGTCCCTCACCCTGTTAGGGATACCACCCTTTAGACTATTGACTCTGGGATAGTCAAAGGGGAGGGGATCATACAAGATGAACATCAAGAGAAGATTGAAAAACTAATGGTAGAGTAGGGATAACATCTCGATACCAAATATTCCAATCACAACTCAAGCCCATGACCACAACACACTAGAAAAACTAACAAATGAAAGTTAAAAATAATAACCATAACCCAAACCCAATTAGTAACAACCATATCAGCTAAAAAAAAACCACTTA
>NW_021321817.1:0-236 GCF_001605985.2 Dendrobium catenatum | reverse complement strand
GTAATAATATTATTTATTTGCTTGATTTTTGTTATTTTAATATGTGTTTGTTCATGTTTAAGTTTTGTGTTTGTATTTTGTATGTGAGTTGTGTTCGTTTTTTTGTTTGAATTATTTTTGATTTGGTGTCTTTTTTTCTGGGTTTAGAATTCTTTGATCTTCATGAGAATCCCTAGTTTTTCATAGGTCATTCATTTATGGAGAGCTAAGGAGAAATTTTTGCTTTAAATATTAAC
>NW_021321816.1:0-210 GCF_001605985.2 Dendrobium catenatum | reverse complement strand
GAATACTTGGTCGATCCAGAGAAAGCCTCAATTAAAATCATTTTAGGTAACCCTCTTAACTCTTCTTATTTTGTTGAAGATGGTTGGGACATTGCTTTGTCCCGGGCACTTAAAAAGTCGATTAACAAGTCCTTTCGTCTTTCTCAACAGCTAACTACGATAGCCCAGGCCCTGACGTGAAAGGTTGACCTGGACGCTTCGCAGGAGGAT
>NW_021321815.1:0-278 GCF_001605985.2 Dendrobium catenatum | reverse complement strand
ATTACTTCCAGTCAAAATAATATCATCAACATACACTAATAATATTGTGACTCCCCCTGAGTCTGAGTGTTTGAAGAATAGTGTATGATCCCCTTGACTCTGTTGATATCCATTCAAGAGCATGAATTTAGAGAATTTTCCGAACCACGCCCTTGGTGATTGTTTGAGCCCATATAGAGCTTTTTTCAGTTTGCAAACCTTGTTACCCTCAGATTTTTCTTGAAAGCCTGGTGGTATTTTTATAAATATCTCTTCTTCTAAGTCTCCATGTAGGAATG
>NW_021321814.1:0-208 GCF_001605985.2 Dendrobium catenatum | reverse complement strand
AATAAGAAGATTTGTTATAAAAATTGGTTTAATTTTCAAAATTCTGATAATTGGGAATTATATAAAGTGGCTCGTAAGGATTCTAAGAAAGCATCACCTTTATTCTTAAAAATAGAAATTAACACACTCATTCTCCACACATCTGGCATCTTTTTAGTCTTCAAAATAATATTTAAAAGTTTAGTAAGCCAAGAAATACCTTCATCTC
>NW_021321813.1:0-303 GCF_001605985.2 Dendrobium catenatum | reverse complement strand
CCTCCTCGCCCTCCTCCTCAGTTGCCCCTGTATCCCCTTCCTCCTCCTCTGAATCCCCCACTATAATCACATGTAGTGTCTTCTCCTTACACCTATGCCCCGGTGTAAACTTCTCATCACATCGGTAGCAAAGGCCCTTGGCCCTTTTTTCCTTCAACTCTGAATCAGTCAATCTTTTGAACCCTCCTTGGTTCACTGCCGTAGTGGGTTTCTCCTTGGCTATCTCCCTAGGAGGAAGGATGGTAGTCGCCCTTGGGCCTCCAATCATGAGTGGTGGTCGGTAAGTGGGGTAGGACACCCCTA
>NW_021321812.1:0-377 GCF_001605985.2 Dendrobium catenatum | reverse complement strand
AGGGGAGATGAAAATATTTTTGTTGTTTTAAATTTTTGAAAAGAAAACAAGGGATACAAGTACGTTATCCCCCTTTGACATTATCAAAAAGAGAGGAGGCACAAATAAAAAAAAATAAAACAAAAGATAAGATCTCGTGAAAAAACAAATATTCTTAAAATGAGAAAGTTACCTCTTAGTTTTAATCAAAAAACTTAGTAGAATTGAATTGATAACACATAATCCAGAAAAAGTAAGAAATTCATAAATTGTTAATCCAAGCTCAAGTTCTTTTAAAGGCTTAAAAAACTTTTTAATTAAATATCCAAATCAAAAAATAAACCGAAAAAGAAACATTAAATTTTCAAAACTCCTTTCATAAAACATATCTAATAGAA
>NW_021321811.1:0-308 GCF_001605985.2 Dendrobium catenatum | reverse complement strand
GGTTAGGTAACGAATCAAAAAAATACCAAGTTGCCTTATTCAAATAAGCAACCAGAAGAGTCCAATGTTCATTATCATTTACTGGTAGTAGCAGAAAGTTAGAAGCAGTAACGGCATCTTTGTTAATGTGCGACACGTACTGCTTACTATCCATATCATATTTCTTGGATGCCTGTATGTGTATTCGGGTTATGATAACTTTTAAACATATTCAGTTATACCAAGAAAAATAACACCATTACCCAATACAGACTCGAAACATAATTAAATAGTTGATAAAGGCCAGGACGAAGTTTATTTTTCTCAGC
>NW_021321810.1:0-240 GCF_001605985.2 Dendrobium catenatum | reverse complement strand
GAGCATATACATGAAAAGGTTGGAGTAGCTCCAGTGAAAGATAAGATTAAAGAGTCACCTTAGATGGTTTGGTTACATTAAACGGAGGCCTTCCGATGGGCGAATTATTACGTCTAGTGACCGGACGGTCTAGACACCAATCCAAATGTGGCACGTCACCGGATACACTGGGCCCTGGGTATATCTGGGTGACGTGGCGCATCTGGATTGGTGTCCGGACGAATCCGGACACCAGAAGTA
>NW_021321809.1:0-1207 GCF_001605985.2 Dendrobium catenatum | reverse complement strand
TATGCAAAACTTTTTTTGTGTTTTTTATTGAAAACATAAACAATTTTACATTTTTTCACTTTTTTTTCTTTTAAAATTTTGTTTATCAATCACGCTTCTTTTGCTTTAATTGAAATTTTAATTAAGCTTCTTCCTAAAATTTTGACAATACATTTACTTAAATAATTACTAAATATTTGTCAACATTTGTAGTGACAATCTTTCTAGAAACTATATTTAAGGTTTTTTAATACTTAATAGAGCAAAGAGACCTAGATTTACGTACAGGTTAATAATTGTTCGTATGAATTGCAAAGATAATATTTAGTTCTAAGCATTTCTTTCCATTTGTCCAAGAAAGGTTGGTTCCAACGTTTAAATTTGCGCAACCAATAAAAGCGCGCCTCAAGGCAATTTCGTTCCATGTTAAAGCCCTCAAAGCCTACGAATAAATTTTAGTTTTATGAGGCTTACGCCTCCAATTTTACTGAGGCAAAAGTCGCCTCGCCTCATATATTTAAGGCGTCGCTTGTTTTTAAAAAAATTAACCTAATTTTTTTTTTCAGTTGGACCCCGCAGTGCATATTTGTTATTTTCCTAAGAAAATGCAAAATGTTTGTGTTTTCTTAATAAAATGCAAATGCGTTTTGTGTTTTCTAAAGAAAATTACTTACGCCTCTTATTGTCAAATATTTATTTTATAATATATAAATTATTATTTTGTTGTGATATAGTGGTGAATATTCTTGCCCTCTATGTGGGAGATCTGAGTTCGAATCTTAGTAGGGGTGTCAATATTTGACACAGCTCGAAAACTCAACTCGAACCTGACCCGAAAATTCCAGATTAGGGTCAACCTATTTGAGAAATGGGTCAGGTTCGGGTTCAGGATTTCTATCAGTTTGTAAAATCGGGTCGGGTTCTGGTTGACCCGGAAACCCTGGAATGACCCACATGACCAATGATTTTACGTCGAGTCTACCATGATCGTGTTGAGTCTTCCCAGTGCACGTGTTCAAGTCGAGTCGCACCGTTACCGCATCGACTCTGCATGGGTTTGAATTTGTCCGAGTTGACCGCGTCGCCGTCGAGTTGCGTCGCTGTAGAATCTGTCGTCTTTAATCTAGGATTTATTTGACAGAGAAACGTTGTGGAAAGGTTCTGCAACGAGCTCCCGTCGCGTAACTTTCGTCGCTTCTCCGGAGTGGGATAAAAAAAAAAAAAGAGG
>NW_021321808.1:0-1322 GCF_001605985.2 Dendrobium catenatum | reverse complement strand
GATTCCTTCGCCGGTAGACCTGCCTAAAATGTCTGTCAATGACCTCATCATTCTCCCCAGGTGGGAGAAAACTGGACCCCGTCGAGTGAGTATCTCTGACGCTCTCGTACAACTCTAAGAGATCTGGGTCTAGGATCTGTAGCTTCTCTCAATCAATCCAAGTGTCCTATGTCAGTGGGGTCCCTTTCCAGTGCACTAAGTACCTTCGGCGTCTTCCTTCCTTCGTGGAAATGATCTCATCATCCAGTATGGCTTCTATTTTCTCCGCATTGGGTAAGTGAGGCAATTTGGGGAGTGGAGGTAGGCTAGGGATCTCACCAGGTAGGTCCACACAAGGCTCATTTGTAAGTGGATTATGGGGGTTAAACTCTGGTCCCTCGAAGGCTACTAAATCTTCTATATTAAAGGTAGGATTGATGTTAAAACCCTCGGGAGATCCAGCACGTAAGTATTACTATTTATCTTGGAAATTATTTTGAACGGTCCGGCGCTTCTCGCATGCAACTTCTTCGCGGATCCGGGAGGAAAACGCTCTGAACAGATTCGCACCATCACAAAGTCTCCAACTTCGAATTCTTTAAACCTTTTCTTTTGATAAGTAATTAATTTGTATTTGGTGTTATTTTGCTCAATTTTTATTTTAATTTCTTTATGCAACTCCTGAAGGTGGGATGCATATGCAGATGCTGACTCTGACGCTCTAAACCTAGGACTCATGGGAAGTAAATCTATCGGTTGTCTGGGTAGGTATCCGTATACGATTTCGGCAGGACTAAGACCAGTGGTTCAATTGACGGAGTTGTTGTAAGAAAATTCAACAATAGGAAGCTTGGAATCCCAATCCCTTATGTTTTCCCCTACCAAACTCCTTAGAATGTTTCCTAGACTTCTGTTAACCACTTCGGTTTGCCCATCGGTTTGGGGGTGGAAGGCTGTTGAAAATTGGAGTTTTGTGCCCATCTTGTGCTATAGGGTTTTCCATAAATAGCTTGTAAACTTGACATCCCTATCGGAAACGATGGTCTTAGGCAAGCCATGAAGTCTAACGATCTCGTCAAAGTAGAGCTTAGCAATTCGGGTGGCATCAAAAGTTTTAGAACATGGGAGGAAATGGACCATTTTCGAAAAACGGTCGACAACTACACAAATCAAATCATGCTTTCTCACAGTCTTTAGTAAACCAAGAACAAAATCCATACTCACATCCTGCCATGGACAATTAGGTACAGGAAGTGGGGTGTAAAGTCCCGTATTCTGCTTGCGTTGCTTAGCGAGTTGACAGGTGTGGCACCTCTTTAAAAGTCTACTAACATCACGCTTTA
>NW_021321807.1:0-357 GCF_001605985.2 Dendrobium catenatum | reverse complement strand
ATAATTTAAATGAAAGCATGTTCATACCAAGCACTATGAGTGTTATGTCCAAAACTAAGATAATTACTACTGCTGCATAGAAGGTTAATTTTGAATGACTGTACTTCAGTCTATAAAGACATGACAAGAACTCCATCTCAAAAAGAATGGGCCATAACTCATCAAATATATTTCCAACAAAGTCAGCACTGCATTCATAAAATAAAGATTAAAAGATGGATAATAGGAAGTTTGCATATAAAATAGTTTATATACTTACAGCGGTCCATTTGTTTTTGCACAATACCAAATGGCATCTACTGATGATTTGATAAGAGGGGTCCAATGAAGCCTAAAACCTTGTTTGAGTTGATCAAA
>NW_021321806.1:0-298 GCF_001605985.2 Dendrobium catenatum | reverse complement strand
TACTCATCTCTTCCCTCGAAAGAGGCTCTAGAGGAGGACTGTCGTTCTCTTCCTCTAGGATCTCCACCTCCGAATTTCTCCTCCCCCGTGAGGGGTTTGGATTTCCTCCCATGCCATGGCCGTCGGCGGTCTCTCGTACTTTCGATGTCGCCGGATTGGTTTTCATCTCAAGTAGTTTCTTCAACATTTCCTCCATTGTGGTGAACTTCCCCTCCAACCTTTCATTGTTGGAGGTGATTTCTCTTACTTTCGATGTCGCCAGATTGGTTTTCATCTCAAGTAGTTTCTTCAACATTTC
>NW_021321805.1:0-381 GCF_001605985.2 Dendrobium catenatum | reverse complement strand
ATTGATATGCCTTGTTGCACAATATAAAGTGAAAACTCATCCTATATCAAACTCAATAATTTGATAAATCAAATTGATGAGGATATACACTTAAAAAAAAAATATTAACTACGATAAACATATGTCAAAAAGCAAGCCCACTACATAATTGTACATATTTTCACCGTTGATAAATAATAATCCTAATCAAAGAGCTTAATAGAGGAAAGATAAGTTGAGATCTGGTGTTAGTTAAAACTTGCCTCATAAGTCTTTTGAAGAGAATAAAACGCATTTGTTTCCTTCGGGATTTTAGAAACAAGAATGCCAATGCTCTGTACCCTATCCCTCAGAACCTAATATCCACACATAAGAAACATTACTGATTAATCATCAGTTATC
>NW_021321804.1:0-865 GCF_001605985.2 Dendrobium catenatum | reverse complement strand
CTTATATTTATATCTAATCAAAGGCATAAATTGTGCTCTGTTGCTCAACGGTGATAACCCATTAATATATATGCTTAAACTTTAGTATTAGGCACTTCGATTATAGAGGGCCTGATTGCAGCACTGACACATCAAAAATAAGGCTGTAAACCCTAAACCTTTCCTAAATTTCTGCATTTCCAAAAATCTTGTTTGATGGAATATGTCCTATTTTTTATAATAACCTAGCTGTGGCATGATTAATGCTGTAAGTCAGTCTTGGTTGTAAACGGCAATGGAACACATCCGTCAATTTATCGGAAAATTATTAGGTCCAGATATCAGACGTAGAGATACATCCGGACTCCAACAAAATATTGTCATGTGGAATGTACACGTGTCCACGAAATTTTAAATTAAGCGCACCAAAAGCGCCGTCAAAAAGCGCAGTTAAAGCACAGTCAAAAAGCGTAGTCCACGTGTCAAATTTTAATTGAATATCCGGACTTATTTCTAAGTCCGGTGTCCGGGCCTAATAATTTTTCCAATTTATCATTCATGAACTCTCCTACGCTTTCACTCTGGCACAATAACAATCTTACATTACAAATGCTTCGATGCAAAAATAGTGTCAGATACATTAACTTATGGCTCAGGGAGCAGTCTAGATATAAATTGAATTGAAGAAATCTTCATTATCATTAAGTTCAATTAAAGAACACCTTATAATTCAACAAACCATTATGACAAAGTAGGAATGAATGTTGAAGTAGCTACGTGATACCTCATAAACATACACTGGAAACAAAAAGGAAGATAATATAAGCCAAAGCAAAGTCATCTAACACTAGAGTTCTCCCCGGCCACCAACTGACGTCCGACTTCT
>NW_021321803.1:0-341 GCF_001605985.2 Dendrobium catenatum | reverse complement strand
TTGTCCTGGGCTGTGGGGGTTTTGTGTTGTGGACCCCCTTTTTTGTTGTTTGTATTTGTCTTTTGTATCTTGTAGGTGGTTCTCCCTGGTTGTTGTGGCGCTTCTTGATAGATTTTGCTGGTGATGATTTTTGCCATTTGGAGGTCTTTGGGGACTCTTTTTCTCTTTTTTATCTCATGCTTAATTGTAATAGATAGAACTACAAGCTCTTATGTTTTATTTCAAATGATATATTTTTAGTGAGTTTTTTATTCTTTAAGGACATATAATTTACCTTCCATTTAACGTGTATGCCCCTCAATGGATTCCCCCCATGCTACCATTGCCAAGTACGCCGCCAT
>NW_021321802.1:0-315 GCF_001605985.2 Dendrobium catenatum | reverse complement strand
ACTATTAATTATTTAATTAAATTAATTATATTATTAATTATACTACTAATTATTTAAGTAATCTAATTCATCATAAATGTTTAAATTATATTAATAATGTTAATTTAGAGTGATTTATAATTTAGTTGGCTGACTAGGGTTTGCTTTTTATGCATGGTCGCTTTTTCTTGCCGCCATTTCTTCATGGCTGCTTCGCACGACGGGAGCTCGCTCGCTGCTTCGCCTCCTTCGAAGCATCGAGTCGACAGTCACGACCGGAGCTCGCTCGCTACATAGATAACCGCTTCCTTCTTCCTTCAAGATGGGAGTTAGCTC
>NW_021321801.1:0-219 GCF_001605985.2 Dendrobium catenatum | reverse complement strand
ATGGTATACCTTATTCCTTCTTGAAAAATTATTGGTCTATTATCAAAAGTGATACTTGGAATGCTATTAAAAATGTGTTTGTTACTGGAATCATAGAACCTGGTTGGAAAGAGAACATTATAGTTCTAATTCCAAAAACTGATAATCCAACAATGCCTTCTAACTACAGACCAATTAGCCTTTGTAAATCAATTTATAAATTGATTGCAAAAATTCTAT
>NW_021321800.1:0-312 GCF_001605985.2 Dendrobium catenatum | reverse complement strand
CACCCGGGCGCGGGCCTAGACGGGAGCGGGCTCACCTGGGGGCGGAAGCCTGACCTGGAGCGGGCTCACCGTGGACGCCTGGATGGGAGCGGGCTCACCTGGGCACGGGAACCAGACACCAGCGCCCGCTGGCGCGTACTGGAGTGGGCTCACCGCGAATGGGCGAACCTTTGCAATGGATGAAGGTGCCATGAAGAAAGGCATTTGAAACATCAAGTGGACTGATTGGCCAATTATTATTGTAAGCAATGAGTATAAAAACTCGAATAGTTTGTATATTTGCAATGGGACAGAATGACTTAGTAAAGTCAA
>NW_021321799.1:0-266 GCF_001605985.2 Dendrobium catenatum | reverse complement strand
ATTTCTCTACCGTCGCGAATACTCCAGGACGCAACAATTACAAATGGTGGTATCATCACAACTAATAAAAAGGTCATAATAAATTAGCTTTTGCAACAAGTTGATTTAATAATAAAACCTACAGAAGAAAAACAAATTAAAAAGAAAGCACCTAAATCTACAATTAAGCAAATACAAAGAAAAAAAAAAGAACAACTATGATCTTCACTTCAATTCAAAATCAGTCAGTCATAAAAAGACACGATGAGAAGAAGTTGATCAAAAAT
>NW_021321798.1:0-321 GCF_001605985.2 Dendrobium catenatum | reverse complement strand
AATGATCTATTAAATTTATTTTTTTAAAAAAAATAGATATTTTTTTAAGGAATATGTAGAGCATTAATCAATTGATGGACAAATAAATGTGGTCCTTATGTGGAGCTCATTTTTTTCTTTTGTATGAGCTGGTAGCTGATGCTGATTTATTTGCTTTGCTTCCAATTATGATTATTATTGATCTTTTATGCCGTTGTAGTGGTCGTCTGTACCTTTTCTGTTGATCTGATGCCTTTTATTTTTAGGCATATGAGGGTGGTTCATTCCACTCTTTTTTTATTCTTCATTTTTTATTTCTTCTTTTGTTGTTTTTTTGTTTCC
>NW_021321797.1:0-324 GCF_001605985.2 Dendrobium catenatum | reverse complement strand
GGATTTGAATTTGTTCACCATTCATCTCTTTCTTTATTTTGGGACCCTTGGTGTGGGGAAAAATTCATACATAAGATGTTGACTATTCTCAGGGATCAACTCAATCTCCACCACAAGAAAACAACTAAGTTCTGTCAAAATTTCTAGCGGAAATAAATTCAACAAAATCACGATGAATTTTCGATGAAGTTTCGACATATTTTTTAATTGGCTTTCTGACAGATTTAATCTCGATAAAATTTCTAACAAGTTTTTAACGAAAATTAAATATGTTTAAAAAATTACTGTAATAATTATTTATTTTATTAAACTTAATAATTTAGT
>NW_021321796.1:0-239 GCF_001605985.2 Dendrobium catenatum | reverse complement strand
AATAAAATAATATTTTAAGATAATACTGTTTTATAGTTTTTGGAATAACAGAAAATATAAACATAATTTTTATCTGATAATAGTCTTAAACTATGCAGAATTCAAAATACACCCAAAACAGCAGACCTAAAACGAAGAAGTAACGCAATTTCAAAGTTTAAAGACGATAATTAAATACTTTCAAAATAGTGTTATTTTTCTGTTTTGAAAATAACTGCATACAAATTCAAAAATTTTGA
>NW_021321795.1:0-308 GCF_001605985.2 Dendrobium catenatum | reverse complement strand
TCAGCCTTTGATTCAGCAGTTCCAAGAGGTTTTTCAACTACCTCAGGGGTTACCACCGCAGCGAGAGAGAGAGAGAGCATGCCATAGTTTTGAAGGAGGGGATATCACCCATCAGCGTATGACCCTATCGCTACCCTCTGTTCCAGAAGGATGAGATTGAACGGTTGATTAGAGAAATGTTAGAGGCAGAAATCATCAGACCCAGTATCAGCCCTTTCTCTAGTTCCGTTCTGTTGGTCAAGAAGAAGGATGGCAGCTGGCGGTTTGTGTGGACCAAGGTTTAAAATTGCGTATTCGGGTATTGAGGC
>NW_021321794.1:0-244 GCF_001605985.2 Dendrobium catenatum | reverse complement strand
AAAATATCATAGTGAAAATATATCATTATGGTTATCAAATGTCAAATAGTTTAAAGGAAACTTCACAATTTTATTATGGCATTATTTTAATAAAGCTACACATTAAGGTTTTATTTGGGATGACTTTCTTATTGCTTCTTAAAGCAGCTTTTTAGTATAAAAATTAAAAACTTTGCATTAAAAAATCACTTTAAAAAACAGTAAGAAAACCATCACAAACAAATCCTAAGATTAATATTCATTC
>NW_021321793.1:0-300 GCF_001605985.2 Dendrobium catenatum | reverse complement strand
GAATAACTTTTCATAATTTTATGATTTCCAAATGTGTCAGGATTATCTTTCTCAAAGTTTTTAAAACACTATTTTTGAGACCCCGCTTTGATACCAATTGAAAGTACGAGATGCACCAATAGGGGAGGGGGTGAATTAGATATTTTAAAATCTTCTTTAACGAAAAGAAAAATCTTTTTATAACTTGATGCGGATGCGAATTATATTCACAATAAAAAGATAAATTATCAATTTCACCCACGTAGTTAATCACAACGAAAATAAATGCAGAAATAATAAAGGAAAGAACACACCAGATTT
>NW_021321792.1:0-214 GCF_001605985.2 Dendrobium catenatum | reverse complement strand
GTCAAATTCAATTAGTCAATTACAAGAAAGCTCTTATAGTTCGAAAAAGAAAATTCAGATCAAAATTTCTTCTTCTAGGTTTCGCTTGGATGCCCAAATATGACGTGATGTGAGGCTCTTTTGGTGGGATTAATTAATATTTTTTTTATGAATATTTAGTTTATTGTTTAAAAAAGCGATATGAAGCTTTTGGTAGAAAAATGATGGATTTTAA
>NW_021321791.1:0-951 GCF_001605985.2 Dendrobium catenatum | reverse complement strand
CCAAAAAAAAAAAAAAAAAAAAAAAAAAACTCATAAGTTAGAAATACCTGTGGTTGTCACCATGCCTGACATCGTGAGCCCTTAGGTTCGGTAATCGGGAGAGGCTTAGCGAGAAATAAGAAAGGAAAATGTGAGTTCACTACTTCGCTTGGTCGCTCCCAACGGTCTACATTTGCAGGATACTCAGTGCTCTGTGCATGCATGAAAGAAGGCAGGAGCGGACTGAGAATCGGGGATCAAAAGAGGCTCACGAAAAAACCAAAAAACAAAAAACTAATGCAAATAATTTCTTAAGACATTAGTTAAAGAGCAATACATATACTTAATTAAGCATTAATTAAATGTTTAATGGGGGCCGGTTCCCCTAGAGCCCCCATACTGCATCCACCCCTATTAGTGAGATCAAAATGGGATTTCACGGAGGGAAAACTGACATCAAATGAAAAATGTAGAAAATTAACATTTCCAGAGAACATTGCAAACAACTAGTATTAAAATACCACCATCTTTTCTTAGAAGTTGTTGCGTCTTGGAGTATTCACGGCGGTAGAGAAATATATAGTTTAACGTCTTAGCATTGTACGAAGATCTGGCACAGAATCAGATAAGTGAGAGGGTGTAGCATTCATAAGAGACACCAGAGTGTTTACGTCAAAAAACCCTAAAAAGGGGAAAAACCACGGGGCCTGGCCTAGTTTGAATAAATCCATTAGTATTTGGAGTCGATTACAAATAAGGCCCTTCCTTGGGAGAAGGCCTTGGCTTGATGGTACAAATGTACATCATATAGAGTGCATTATATAGTGGGAGTTACAATAATATACATGTTTGTTTGGTTGGAAAGGCTTTAGTTGGCATGATACGGGGGTCCGAAAGACTGTAGTTGGTAGGAGATTGGGGTCAGGAAGACCATTGTCTGGCGATGTAGGATGGAAGGACCGTAGTAGGGGA
>NW_021321790.1:0-525 GCF_001605985.2 Dendrobium catenatum | reverse complement strand
ACAACTTGCTGTCCACTGATTCTACAAATCTCCTAGCCCCATAGCTTCATCCAGAAGGTTCCAAATGATGTCCAGAATCTGTCCAAATCAGAAACTATAATCTTTCCTAAATCTTGTGTGCCGATTTAGAAACTCTTCAATGGCTCCCACATTATTTCCCTCTCTCTAGAAGCCGTCGGCCTCGCCATTAATGGAGCCCCATTCAATTCCCAATTAATGCATTGATTACAACTTAATTTGAAATCAAATTTCAAATTGATTTCCCCCCAAAACCTCTCAAATTCTGAATTTAAAATCATGATTAGCATTTATTTCCCCTCCCTCTCTCTTTAAACTACCGGCCACACCTTAATGGGCTTCAATTGATGGGCCATGACTTCTCTAGGAAAGAGTTTAACTCATTCCCTGCTGCTGGACGAAATTTCCAAAGCCCCTCTCCCTAATTTTCTCCCACTAATTCTTCTCCAAACTCAATCCAACGCGGAGCCCTCTTCTTCCTAAGACTGCAGCCTGAAATTCAGCCAA
>NW_021321789.1:0-340 GCF_001605985.2 Dendrobium catenatum | reverse complement strand
TTGCAGATTAGTGGAAGAGGTGGGCATTCCCATGATCTAAGGGAGAGGAGTGGGAGTCTCCTTGAGGACCGGTCAAAGGGAGCAGTGTGCGGGAAGATGCAGCGGGGTTACTCTCTCCATACAGGGGGAAGATATTACCCAGGATTTTTTGGTGCTCGAGCTGGGTACTACGGATGTTATTTTGGGTATTCAGTGGTTACAAACTTTGGGGGAGATGAAGGTCAACTGGAAGACCTTGATGTTGGAGTATGGTGAAGGGGAGCATCGAGTTACTTTGCATGGGGACCCCAAATTATGCCGATCCAAGGTGGCTTTGAAGACTATTCTCAAGTCTCTTAGG
>NW_021321788.1:0-209 GCF_001605985.2 Dendrobium catenatum | reverse complement strand
TGTTCTTGATCAAGAAAGAGAGGAGTCGCTGCAATTGATGCGCCTGGAGCAAAAATCGGCGAGGCCCGCGAGCGTGGAAGAATTAGATATGACCCATGCATCGAAGCACGATCGAACCAGGCATGAAGGCTTTCGGGTTGTCTGGCCGGAATTGAGTGCAGTTGGAAGTTTTCCGCAGGAAGTGCACAAGAAGCTCAAGCGAGCATTAC
>NW_021321787.1:0-274 GCF_001605985.2 Dendrobium catenatum | reverse complement strand
ATGCCCCCGAACACCCCGATGATGGCCGTGTTGAATGAAGATCTCAACCGAAGGGGTGCCCAAATAATTTCCAATGCCGTTCCAAATATCCAAAAATCCCAGAAAACTCCAAAAAATCCCAAAATTCCAAAAAAAATTCTAAAATCCCAAAAAATCTAAAAATATTTAAAATGAAATAAATCCATCAAAAACTTAAAGCAAAATCCATCCACCCTCCGCAACAGTTTGCCGGTGTGAACAAATTAAAGTTTACTTCAGCTCACAAAGAGCCAAA
>NW_021321786.1:0-238 GCF_001605985.2 Dendrobium catenatum | reverse complement strand
AAAATACAAGAAATTATATTTTAAAAAATTCATAAAATTTATAAGATACGCGTGTCCGACACGCATGTCCAATTTGCATTTAATATTTTTTAATCTGACACATTTTCGATGTGTCCTACACGTGTCGAAGGAGTGTCGGACGAGTGTTGTGTCGAACACTGCACGCCTCTTTGAGGAGAAGTGTCGGTGCATCATAGATGTTATTCTAGAAGATAGGTGGAGCAAAAGTAATACACCT
>NW_021321785.1:0-214 GCF_001605985.2 Dendrobium catenatum | reverse complement strand
ACCAATGAGGAGTTCAATGATGTTTACCTCTCTGGAAACAAGCGCTTGACCTCATCTCGTGCAACGCCTAGGAGCTTTCGGTATGAGAATGTTTCGATAGCAGAAACTAACTTAGATTGGAGGAGCTTGGGAGCCGTCACTCCTATAAAGAATCAAGGCCAATGCGGTGAGGATTAATCCCCTTACATGATATATATATATATATATATATATA
>NW_021321784.1:0-300 GCF_001605985.2 Dendrobium catenatum | reverse complement strand
CCAAGGGCCACCTATTCCAGACCCTTCTCCTCCTTCCTTTTGCCATTGGCCTTGCATACCATCTTCACTCTGATTTACTCCTTCTTCCCTAATTGGACAATTAGGGTTAGGGTTTTGATTCGTCACCGGAGATTTCCCTTTTTTCTTAGGGTTTGGTGGAGCAACTTGAGCTTCTAACAATTTTCGGATCATCTCTTCCATTCTCCCAAATCTCTCTTCAAGGGATGAAAATTTGCCTTCCATCGACGAGAGTTTCTCCCCCTCCTCTTCTTTCAATTGGCCCATCTCCCCCTCCAAAAC
>NW_021321783.1:0-221 GCF_001605985.2 Dendrobium catenatum | reverse complement strand
AGGGCAAACCCTAATTTGTGAAACCTAAGGCGTATCACATTGTTGTCCAAAATAGCTTCTAATTGATGTCCAAGACTTCAGAACAGAACATTGCTGTCCAAAATAGCTCCAGGTTGCTGTCCAGGATCTATCCAAGACCAGCCTCCTTGTTGTCCAAAGAATTCTGGACGTTTGGTATGTGAGTCTGCCCTCCCACGAACTTGGAGATTGCTGTCCCAGTT
>NW_021321782.1:0-2202 GCF_001605985.2 Dendrobium catenatum | reverse complement strand
CGCAGGAGTTACGGGATTTCTTCTCCTCCCCCACGGATCTCTGGCGGCTGAGGATTCCGCTATTTGCAAGCGGGAAATTTCCCCTGCTCGAATTAGCGCCCCTCCTCGCGCACAGGAGTTACGGGATTTTTCTTTCTTCCCCCACGGCTCTCTGACGGCTGAGGCTTCCGCTAGTTTTGAGTGGGAAACTTCTCCTGCTCGAATTACCGCCCCTCCTCGTGCGCAGGAGTTACGGAATTTCTTCTCCTTCCCTACGGCTCTCTGGCGGCTGAGGCTTCCGCTATTTGCGAGCGGGAAATTTCCCCTGCTCGAATTAGCGCCCCTCCTCGCCCGCAGGAGTTACGGGATTTTTCTTTCTTCTCCCACGGCTCTCTGACGGCTGAGGCTTCCGCTATTTTTGAGTGGGAAACTTCACCTGCTCGAATTAGCGCCCCTCCTCGCGCGCGGGAGTTACGGGATTTGAACGCCATTTGAGCGGAAGTTTGCTGGCGATGAACAATCGAGGTGAAGCCCATTAGTAGTCAACGATCGAGTGTGGAGCCAAAGGAGAGAGTTTGAGAGTGCGTTGCGAGAAGCCAATGACGAGTAGTAGTCTGCTGACGAGCAGAAGTCCGAGGACAAGGAGAAGTACGATGTCGGGTAGAAGTTCAACGTCGGGTAGAAGACCGACGAAAATTCGTCGACGAACAGGAGTCTGACGACGAGTAGAAGTCCGCTGTCGAGCAGAAGTTCGACGTCGGGTAGAAGTTCAACGTCGGGTAGAAGACCGACGAAAATTCGTCGACGAGCAAAAGTCTGACGTCGAGTAGAAGTCCGCTGACGAGCAGAAGTCCGACGTCGGGTTGAAGTCCGCTGACGAGCAGAAGTCCTACGTTGGGTAGAAGTTCAACGCAGGGTAGAAGACCGACGAAAATTCATCGACAAGCAGAAGTCTGATGTCGAGTAGAAGTCTGCTGACGAGCAGAAGTCCGACGTCGGGTAGAAGTCCACTGACGAGTAGAAGTCCGACGTCGGGTAGAAGTTCAACGTCGGGTAGAAGACCGACGAAAATTCGTCGACGAGCAGAAGTCTGACGTCGGATAGAAGACCGACAAAAATTTGTCGACGAGCAGAAGTCTAACGTCGAGTAGAAGTCCGCTGATGAGCAGAACTCCGACGTCGGGTAGAAGTTCAATGTCGGGTAGAAGACCGACGAAAATTTGTCGACGAGCAGAAGTCTGATGTCTGGTAGAAGTCCGTTGACGAGCAGAAGTCCGACGTCGGGTAGAAATTTAACTTTATGGAGAAGTTAAATAAAAGTCCCTTGACGGAATTCTGGCGACGTTAACCAAGGGTGTAAGACCTATCCAAGGTTGTATATTAGAACATTTGTTCGATGACATTAACCTGTGTGGAAAAGGTCGAGAGAATCCACCAAGGATGTAAGACCTTTCCGAGGTTGTATGTTGGAGCCTTTACTCGACGACGTTAACCTGTGTGCAAGAGGCCGAGAGAATCCACCAAGGATGTAAGACCTTTCCGAGGTTGTATGTCGAAGCCTTTGCTCGACGACGTTAACCTGTGTGGAAGAGGCCGAGAGAATCCACCAAGAATGTAAGACCTTTCCGAGGTTGTATGTCGGAGCCTTTGCTCGACGACGTTAACCTACGTGGAAGAGGTCGAGAGAATCCACCAAGGATGTTAGACCTATCCGAGGTTGTATGTCGGAGCCTTACTCGAAGACGTTAACCTGTGTGGAAGAGGTTGAGATAATCCATCAAGGATGTGAAACCTTTCCGAGGTTGTATGTTGGAGTCTTTGCTCGATGACGTTAACCTGTATGGAAGAGGTCGAGAGAATTCACCAAGAATGTAAGACCTTTTCGAGGTTGTATGTTGGAGCCTTTGCTCGACGACGTTAACCTGTATGGAAGAGGTCGAGAGAAATCACCAAGAATGTAAGACCTTTCCGAGGTTGTATGTCGGAGTCTTTTTTCGATGACATTAACCTGTGGGGAAGAGGTCAAGAGAATCCACCAAGGATGTGAGACCTTTCCGAGGTTGTATGTCGGAGCCTTTGCTCGACGACGTTAACCTGTGTGGAAGAGGTCGAGAGAATTCACCAAGAATGTAAGACCTTTCCGAGGTTGTATGTCGGAGTCTTTTTTTAATGACGTTAACCTGTGGGGAAGAGGTCGAGAGAATCCACCAAGGATGTGAGACC
>NW_021321781.1:0-328 GCF_001605985.2 Dendrobium catenatum | reverse complement strand
CGATTGCAAGAAAATAGACATGCGAGTTTTCCAAAAGTTAAAAGTGGAATTTTCAAATAAAGGTGGTCTGGTGATTGAATATCCTTCCGCAACATTACGATTAGAAAAATTAGCCATGGATCAAAAATTCAAAAGCTTTTAAAAATTTATTTTATGAATACTGTTCCGATACCACTTGAAAGTGCTTAGATGGCAGTTGAAAGTTCGTTAGGAATGTTAAGCCCTTATGATCTAGCCCAAGGCTAACAAAGAGAGAAGTGAATTCGAAAAGAAGAATCTTTAAACCAAAATTCAAACTAAAACCAATATCACCACGTAGAAAATTAAC
>NW_021321780.1:0-421 GCF_001605985.2 Dendrobium catenatum | reverse complement strand
AAACTTAGTTGTGAGTATATCCTCTAAATATTAGAGTATATGAGATATCTCTCTAACATAGGGAAGAACAATCCACAACACAGAATCAAAATCATGTGATAAATGCAATGACAAGATTTCAAAAAAACTTGAAAGATATATAAGAACTTTGGCTATTATGCATAAGATAAATTGATATAGCAAGATAAGAAAAGGATCTTAATTAAAAAGCCATTGGTTAAACTGAGTTTAGACTTTTGTTTAGAGAAGAAAATGATAGCACTAAACAAAGTCAGAAGGAGGGAAAAACATCAACAGTATTTCTCCCTTTAACCAATTTAGAAAAGATAAACACTATCTCCAAAACTCCAAAATCTAAAAGCTTTGAAAAGATTCACCATATGGGACACCAAACAAAAAAAGAACAAAACAAACAAAAATG
>NW_021321779.1:0-890 GCF_001605985.2 Dendrobium catenatum | reverse complement strand
TCCTAGTTTGGTGCCTAGTTTGAGTTCCCATTTTCTACTCCATTATTTTCTTTTAATCCTTAATGAAGATTAGATCATTTTAATGTATAAAGATTTAATTAAAATTTTGAGTTTATTAGATCTGTGTTTTTTTTAATTCTCAAATTCAAATCCAGATCATTCTATTTCAAATCATCTTATTCTGATCAAAATTTTGATATCTATGAATTCATAGTTGGAATTATTTTCAGCTTAATCTTGATCCATATCATTTCAAATGAGAATATTTATTCTATCCTTGATTACATATGTTTGACATAAACTCTAATATTTATCATGTCCCTATTCTGAGTTTCTTTGGACTTGATCTTGATTCATATCAGTCCAAATAAAATTCAAATTTGATCTTTAATGGAAGGGTCCTTAAATTTGATATATATAAATTTTTCAAAAGAAAATTTAATTTGAGAAAAGTTTAAGAGTTTAAAATTTGATATAAACTTTGAAGGAAATTTTCTTTAGAGAATAAGTGACTTATTTTTCTTAATGAAAAATTTACTTCTATTTTATTTAAAATATTAAGTAAGAGTTGGTTGACTCATCTAAACATCTAAAGAAGAAAATTCATGATGAAAAAAATAAAGGTTGTCCTCTCCCCCATCCTTTATATGGAGTGATGTCATTTTTGAATTAAGATCTTTGACAAATTATAATAATATTTAGAAATAAAAATTTTCTTCATCATCTTGCAATTTTCTATCTCACAGATATCTTTTGCATGCTAATGAATCTAGTTCATAATTTTCCTAATCAGGTTCTTCATTTTTATCATAGGGTCGAGTTTGTTTTGTGGATTGTTCTTCCTTTCATAAGGGAGTGAGTTTTCTTCTTTTATGTTTGGAAGATAATTT
>NW_021321778.1:0-219 GCF_001605985.2 Dendrobium catenatum | reverse complement strand
ACCAGTATCTTTAATATTAACATCCTTCTTCAACACCTCCTGCAGCTCCATAAAACAAGCAAACCGAGGGGTATAGAATCCCCAACCATCCAAAATATTCACTATTTCCAATAGCTGCTTACACCTAGTTGTGATATGATCCAAATCTTCAATCATACAACATCCAACAAGACAGTTTACATCAACCTCAAAGCCCCTACCATGCAGCTAACTATTGGT
>NW_021321777.1:0-340 GCF_001605985.2 Dendrobium catenatum | reverse complement strand
TAGGTCAGTGTTAGGTTTAATTTTGGTTTGAGCATTTAATCAATTTCTTTAATTACTCTTTAAATACAAGTCCACCAGGCCTGGAATTTTGGGAGATTAAAATTGAACATGTCTTTGACATGTCCAAACTTTATCTCCACATTTTAAGATGTTCAAGGGCATTTTCCCCAAATTTTGAGTTTAAGGGTCATGGTTTAACCCTTATATTCAAAATGGGGTATAGACCTATCCAATGGGATTTAGGGTGTGATTCTTTATGTGATGATGATGTGTAGCATAAGGAGTGTAGATCCGCTGATTTTTCCCCAATCCTAGCTTATGATAGATCCCTATAATGATT
>NW_021321776.1:0-280 GCF_001605985.2 Dendrobium catenatum | reverse complement strand
GAGAGAGAAAATCAAAAATATCTAAAAATTCAGCCGAAGAGAGAGAAGGTCGAGGGGATTTTTGGAAAAGTTAATTTTCAGGTGACGCGGGTCCGTTTTCGTCCGACGAGATTGTTCAAGATATTGCTGTACGCAATGTAAGGCAAAATCCGCCTTTCTCAATTTTCAGAACCGTCGTGTTTGGCGGTATTATCTGTCCGGAATTGATTTTTGTTAGTGATTTTCGTCCGTATTTCCCGTCTTGTTCAGTTTTTACAGCGTAATTTTCCGTATGTTGTTG
>NW_021321775.1:0-3379 GCF_001605985.2 Dendrobium catenatum | reverse complement strand
TTTTTGTATGTATATGTTTCATGTTAGAAAATTTGCAATGGTAGAGAAAAATAGCTTAACATCTAATTAAGCTTGTGCAAACATCCAACATGTACACAAATGCGAAGGAATTTATAAGAGTAACGAGTTTTTATATAAAAAATAAGAAAAGAGAAATATTATGGGTTTGGCCTAATGATAATATGATTTCACTAGTGTATATTTGGGGTTACAAATAATACCCAACCTAGTAATTTGGGGAGATATTCATATGATATAATAGATATGAACTATGAATAATAATTTTTTAGTCAACATTAAAGGAGCCTTGTACGTAGCATTGGATACGTTTCCAAGAGATTGTTTGTAGACACAGCTCACCTTGGCTTGTTGGTTGAGAGCTTATGCTTCCAACTAAGAGGTCTTGGGTTCGAGTCTTTGTGTATGCGTTGTGTGTGTGAGTTTGACTTAAATGACCTAAATGTCCCAAAAAAAAAGTGATTGTTTGTAGCACATTTTTTTTGTTTCTTTTAAGGAGATAAGGCTAACAACCAAAAAGTATAGTCTCAATATTGATATTTGTGTTGGGAATCGAATCTATTGTCAACGATGCATATCAGCCTTATAAAGTAATAGCACACGCCAACATTCAGTGGCCGAGCCAGAAAATTTTGTCCATATCATTTTCAAATTTCAAGTAAAAGTCCTCTGTTTGATTATTTTGGATAAGGAAATATATAGATAAAAGAATCAACAATTTGTTAAGAGAGAGAATATATTATGGAAAGAAAACAAACAAAATAGAGTTGGGAAGCAACAACGAAGACAAGAGTTGTTGAGTAGGAGCGAGGTATTTTCTATGCTTTACACTAGGTAAGATGTTAAAGGCGAGAACTGAGCAAGCCAACAAATACTGGATTATTTAGCTTATAGAATAAACCGTGCTTTATATGATTTGCCCTTCCCTTGCTAATGTAGGAATCCCAATCCCCACCTTCCCAGCTTAACCAAGAATGTAGCAGGTTAGCTAGAAACAAAGCAGCTGTGGGTAGAAAGAAATAAGGCGGCAATGTGCAACGAGCAAGTGAGAGAGAGAGAGAGAGAGCAGCAGCAAAGAAACAAGATAGCTAGTTCTGTTGTATACCTACAACTGAAGGCTGAAGCAAAACAATTATGTTATTTGTTGATGACGTCAAGGCTAACCTCCAGGCTTTGGTATCATGCACGAACTCCAATCTTTCTCTCAGAAGAGGTCTAGGTGAGGAGGTTAGTGTTGGTAGAGTGTATCAATCTTATAATTGGTGATGTGCATCAAAGTTAATATACATTAGTGATCGAAAGGCAATAGTAAGGTGACTGTGATTAGGAGATCATAGTTGGAAGACAGTAGTTTGGATGTCAAAGTTGAGCAATGATGATCAGAAGACTAATTTCTAATAATGATGATTGAGAGATCATAGTTGAGCGATGGTTGCTCAGTGACTATAGTTATGTGATATGATAGTACTGTTCAAGAGACCATAGATGGGCAATGGTATTCAGATGACTGTATTTGAGTGAGAGTATATATAGTTAGGAGATCATAATCAAATGATGATAATTGAAGGATCATAGTCGAGCAATAGTGTTAGGAGGGTTGTAGTAAGTCGATAGTGATTGGAGGATAATGATACCGTAGTTGGGCGACAATGGTGAGAGGATTATAATTGGATGATGGTGTTTGAAGAATCATTTGTCACATCTTAAGTCCAAAAGGCGGTACACTGCGACAACATATGACACGATGAAAGGATAAAATGTCATGTTTTTTACTCATAAGAAGGATAAGTGCATAAACTAATAATATAATAAAATACATCATAACAAATAATGAAAGAAAATAAAATATTAATTTTATTAAAAAAATTCAAATGACAGTACACCAAAGTAATATTATTATTATGAGAAAAATAAGTTTGAAAAAAAAAAAATAAATGAATGAAACTACTCAACCCTCAAAATCAAACACTACATGAAAATCATCGAAAAATGGCTGAATTTCCAGCGGAATTTTTTCGTCGGTATCGCTAAAATTTTTGGTGAAAAAATTATGTCGGTTTTTTCACTCCTCCTGTCGCATTTTTCGTTGGACTACCTGATGCTAATAAGTATTTATATCCAACAAAAAAAATCTGTCGGAAAAGGCTCTATTTTGCCCAAACACACCTCTCTTCATTTTCATGATTTTTCGCCTAGAGACGGAGTCGACGGCTGCTTCGCCCCCATTCGCCAATCCTGTAATTTCTTGCCTATTTCTCTCTATTTCTTCAGGATTTAGAAGTTAAAACTTGCTTTCTTCACTCATTTTATTTTTGACGCAATTTGAACCATTAAAACATGTGTTATTCAGAATTTAGAGAGATTTTTTAATTCAAGGTTGTATAATTCATATATCTTATTGTAAAGTAGATATTTTCATGTTTAAAGATCTTTTCATTCATTTATGACTAATTTCTTAGGGTTTAGGGTTATGTGATGAATTTTTGGAGTAAAAATTAAAGGGTGATTTCAATTTGAATGATTATACATGAGTTTGATTGATGTTTGAAAGAATTTTAGTTATATTAGAATGAATTTATTCATGATTATATGTGATTTTTAATGTTTAGGATTTACTAACTTGTCATTGATACATTTTGTACGACTTCAGAAGAGTCAAGCTTCTACTATCGAGGGATCATCTTCAGAATCGGTGCAGTACTCTGAGTACCACATGTGGTCACATGATGTTGGAGGGAGACAAAAAGGGAGGGTGTATGGATTAGGTTATCAGGCATATGCATATGAGATAAATACCTTCACCTCAACATCTTTTGGTGATAATGGAGCTGTTGATATCATCAGCCAGAGGGTTGCTACTCTCACCCAAGAGAGAGGAGATGAAATAGATAAAGGTCATATACTAACACAACATACTTAAATGCAAGCAGAGCCACGATCATACTTAAGCTAAAATAGAAAAGAAAAGGGTCAGCAGCTTGAGCATGAATCAGAGGAGAGTGAGGAGATGAAAGATGATTAGAAAACTTAATGTTTAAGTTATTGCAATAGTGTGAGATCTCGTTCCCTTACTGTTCCTCTCTGAATTGGATTTTCCTCCCAGGATCTGCCGGGACGATGTTGAGATCGTCCAGGCCGATCAGTGCGATCGTGCATTGAAAATGGCGTGATTTCTGGAATGATTCTGGTCTGGAAACGTCAGGATCGTAGGCGATTTTGGGATCGTCATAGGGACGATCAAGTGTGATGGCAATCCCGAGAGCAAGGGGTGTTTTGACAAATTAATTATTCGTCCTGTATCGCCTGCAAATCGCCAGTACGATTTGGGAAATTGGCAACATGCCTGAACGATGTCGCGATC
>NW_021321774.1:0-299 GCF_001605985.2 Dendrobium catenatum | reverse complement strand
AACCATTGGCTAAAATGAGTTAGACTTTTGTTTAGATAAGAAAAACTATACCACTAAACAAGGTCAGAAGGAGGGAAACTATCCACGTGTTTCTCCCTTTAACTAAATTTAGAAAAGCTAAACACAATCTTCAAAACTCCAAAATCTAAAATCTTGAAAAGATTCAACATATGGAAGGCCAATTTTTTAAAAAACAAAGTGAAGTCAAAACACACACATAAAAAAAAAACAACAAACAAAGCAAAAATAAAACACACTGAATCAAAACATATTTCAAGAAATTATTGAAGCAGCAGGTT
>NW_021321773.1:0-311 GCF_001605985.2 Dendrobium catenatum | reverse complement strand
AAATATAAACGTAAACATTACAAATTGTTCATTAACATCAACCAAAGTTCAAAAACATCACAAATTATTCATTAACTCCAAATATTCAAAAACTTATACAAGTTCATATGACATTAAAAAAATTAAGCAACGACTCTGACTCCGTGGACTCATCCTCATTAGGAGCTGCCTCTTTTTCACTCAATTGCTCTCTCATTTTGCGCATTTCATCCAACAACTAAATTTGTTGCTCCTACATCAACATTTGTATTTGTGCTTGCACTGAACTTGCCAATCAGCTTGTGATTTTCTTAGTTGTTCTAGCTCCGCTT
>NW_021321772.1:0-950 GCF_001605985.2 Dendrobium catenatum | reverse complement strand
GAACGAGGGAAGGGAAGCTTGCTCGCCGCGAAGCCTACGGTTTTGGTTAGGATCTTTTCATTTGGCATTTCTTCTGTATATATATAGCGTTACGGTTTACTCGTTGGCTTTGGCACGTGCCATCGGCTTGCTTAAAACCGGTGCTGTTACCGCAAATTGGGCGCGTTGGCTTCGGTTGGGTTAGGCAATTCAGTTGGGCACAGGCCCTCTTATTATAGAAATTATTCTATGCGGAGGCCGAACACAGCTCTAAGTTCGGAGGTGAATCATGTGCAGCCACATCAGCGGTACCGGGTCATGTTACATGACTAAGAGGTGATGTGACGCATTCTGATTGATCTCCGGACGATGTTTGGCGTCTGCATAGAATAATTGACTAAGGGCCCGTTTGTTGAATTAGAATAATAACATAGAAAAAAGCTAATAGTTACTCTTTGCCTATATTAGATTGCAAGTTGTTACATGTAGGTTTTGATAATATGAAACTGTGTTCAGTCTAATAAGATCACAAAAGTTTGCTCTCAATCATCACAATTTTTTACGTAAATCTTTAATATCAAAGAAGCTAAAATTTACAGCATGTGAGTGAGAGTTTAATGACTTACCATTATATAAAAATCTAACACAGTGAAAAAGTTATGAGAGATGAGAAATTTCTTTTGGGAAAAATTCTGAAGGGAAAAAATTATGCGACTTAGCCTACTCGTAATAATTTATTATAGAATAAGAGATACAAGAAATCCTTCCTTCCTCGCAAGTGGAAAAGAATGGATTAGATCTTGAAAGTAGTCTGGAGACAATGACGGCGATTGCTGGTGATGGTTGTTGTTGGTGATACCCAGAAAATGTATCAGAGCTCTTTAGTTCTTTAAGATATTGAATCCCCTCTTAAGTAAAAGTATGAGATCTAAGGTGGGCATGTTGGTAATTTTGGTCAAAATCCATAGCAC
>NW_021321771.1:0-1131 GCF_001605985.2 Dendrobium catenatum | reverse complement strand
GTTATTGGGAACGTGATTTGACGAACCAAACAACACACAAAAAAAAAAATTCCTCTGTTTCCAAAAAAGGAAAAGGCAAAAAAACGCTCAAACAAACAAAGCCTTAGTGGAGAAAGCTTTTGTTACTGAATCTATTTACTTTACAAAGGCTGGTCATTTTAAAAACATTCATTAAACTCGTCTCCATAAAGAATATACATTAAAGTTTTTGAAAAGTTGAGCTTTGTGTATCAATTATATTTATATTGGCTTTTGTTGTTATATCTATTTTATTTGTAGAAGATTGAAACTAATATGTCTTGTGAGTTGATTTTTCTTTTCCTTTATATTTCATCAGTTGGGAGGTAATTACATCCAATGCACCGTTCACATCTCTAATTTTAGTAGCTTTGTTTATTGTTTACATGTAGTAACTTTTACTTTATCTAGTATAATGAAATACAAGATTTTGCTTTAAATTATGTCTTCGTTTTATTATATTTTATTTTTTAATTTTCCATTTATATGAAAATTTTGCCCCCCCCCCCCCCCCCCCCCCCCCCCCTAAAACGAAAGGCTGGTTCCGCCCCTGATAATGTCCCTAATCTACTTAGTCAGAAGTGGTAGTCGACCCAACTTGACAGAAGGATCATTGTCGGCAGCCATGGGTTGCTTTATCTAAGGGTGCCTTGTAAATCTGGGGTGAATATTTGTTTAAGGGGACAAATTTAAATCCACCTTAGCTAACAGAGGGTTATGTGCCCTATCAATCCGATCATATTGTTTTATATCTCAAGGATTTAATATCATAATTTAGTATATCAATTTGGCGGCAAACTACAAAGTTCAGAGAACCCAGAACATAATCGTTTAACTACGGTGTCATTTGGCAGCAAAATCGCCGATTATATAATATATGTCACGTCCTTACTGGTAGGAGACTACATGAGAATGAATCCTAGTAATATTTTTGACCAGACATTAACTCTTTGTGAGCTGAAGTGATTTTAAGTTTGTCAACCTCGACAAATGATTACGAAGGGTGAATGGATTTTGCTTTAAGTTATTGATGATTAAATTTTTAAATATTGGTATTTTTTCATGTATTTCATGGGAATTTGGGAGACATTTTAAATATTTAACATTTCCTCT
>NW_021321770.1:0-320 GCF_001605985.2 Dendrobium catenatum | reverse complement strand
CTATGATTGTTATATCAATGTTTTCAAGAGAGAAAGCTACTATGATTGTTATATTAATTTTCAAAAACTCCCATAACAATTTCACATCACTTGTCTAGTTTATCGATTTAATGATAGAAAAATATAATATGACATGATGAATCATACCCATATCACCAGTATTTTCAAGATAAATCAATCACACACCTGCTTGTTATTAGCTTAAATGGCAATACCCCATTAGCCAACACATCTGTCTTCTAATTCACAACTATGTGCATGAAATATTGAGGTGCCATGTATCTGAAATATAGAAGTTGACCGCTTGAATAGCATGAGAG
>NW_021321769.1:179669-282742 GCF_001605985.2 Dendrobium catenatum | reverse complement strand
TCACAAGTTTCTTCATACCATCCACATAGTGTAATCTATATCATTCAACCTCTGGTTTAAAGAAAAGAAGAATGCATTTGCTAATTTGCTCTTCTGATTCCTCCATTTTGTTATGCCTCAAAAAGACGGACGCGAGAAGTTTATTGATATTCTTATTTGTCAGATCCTGAACATTTACTGCTAATTTTTCCACTTAGTATCTCTAGCCTCATCAAACAAGGGGCGAGATTGTTATAGCAAGATCCATTCATTAAAATTCATGGATCTATTTTTGATGATTGACAAATCGACTATTGATTCTCTAATAGACTATACTTAAATCTTCTTTAACTTTTCAGGCAATCAAAGATCGGCTAACACGGACCACAAGACGAAGCAACAGTTTCCAGAGATTGTCGTAGGTAGTGGGTTTGAGGTCAAAGTCTATGTACTGTTTGTTTTTCAATTCTTTGAGTCTCCTTACTTGTAATTGTTCAAAGAGACTGGATGCATAAGATAACGCCCACACACACACACCTGAGAGACTAAGAATTTTGTTGTGCTGATTCTCATATTAAGTGACAAGACCGAATTATTTCTGACATTAGCGCCTGGCCATGAATTATCAAAAATGCCTATTCACATGTGATCCAGGAATCAAGGAGTGATTAAGGAATGATTGATTATAATCTATAATCGCCTGGAGCGCATCCCCAGCATAGGACTCGGCCAGGACGTAATTCAAGATCAAAAAACCTTAGTTACTTCAGGACGATAAATAATCGGCCAGTCGTAATCCGAGAGGCTATTTCGAGGAGATTTTCCTCTGTCATTGAACTGATCGGGCACAGGACGATCGTGCACAGACTCGGCCTGGCATGATTCCTAAGCCACACTTTTAATCGGTCCAAAAACAGTCTTGCATCCAGTCGCTGGCGATGCTCTGGAACCAGAATCCGATCTTCTTGAGTTTTATTAGCTAGGATCGGGCTCAGGCACGATTGTCCATATCGGCTCTGGATTTCGTATAAGTCGGCCAAACTTGTAAAATGAGCTCCTTTGAAGCCTCTTCTTATTTAAGAGCGTCTGCTTAAACCAACATGTTTAGAAGCCCTTAGGCTATGCCTCTCGACTTGAGCAAAGCCCTTAGAGGAGAAAAAGAGGGGAGACGAGGGAGACCGAAGACGAGAGGGATTCATTGTTGCAGGGGATTTCAACAAGGCGTTTGCTTTCAAGGATCGCTCTGCCTTCTTCTTTCGTCATAGTCAGTTTTCTCATCCGGTGAAAGGGTCCCTTGTAGAGAGTAAGTAGATTTAGCTTTTTTTGGTGATTGCGTTCTCCTCGCCCACGCTCAGTGAAAGGAAGGCAAAAGGAGATAGGTTTCTCTGGCACTACGGATGTTGCAACCAAAAGGACGTCTTATCGAGGGCTTCTCCGCCCAGCCGTTGTGGGGCTAAAAAGGAGAGTCACGTTTTGTAGCTGCAATACTGGCAGGCGCCTCCCAAGGACAAGGTGCGACGTCCAAGCGTTCGAGTATTACCGAGACCACTATAAATTTCTGTGGTATACATGTGTTTTCATGCTTCTGCACTTTTAATTCCGCATTTATTTTTGATTATCTGTGGCAAGCAGTGATTTTGGTTTACTGTTTTTATTCCTTTGTTAAAACAAAATATTTTTAAAATACCAATTTACCCCCCCCCCCCTCCTGGTTTAGCTCATGGGCCAGATTCTAATAGACTTAACATCCACTCCACCCCTACCCCCCCCCCAAAAACGAACTAATTTTTCAACTTGATATATGGAGACCGTGTTTACCCATAAACATTGTTCAACCTTAACAATTATGACAAAGTTTTAAGTTTAAAATAGGTTATTATTACTCTTTCTAAATGTCAAATGTTTGACTTATTCACATGGAAAACATGCATTCAAGGTTGTATTCTACTCCTCTAGTCCCTCTTTTCCTTTAATACTCATCTTGAATTTATTTTGATGAAAGATATTTCAAGTTTACACCATTTTTGTGGTTAAAATATTACCAATCCAATGATATCTTAAATCTATTGGTATTACTACTTTCTAGAGGCTCATATAAGGAAACTCCTACGTTCCTCCCCATTTCATGGTATCATTTTGTTTCTTTGGACACAGTAATTCCTTTTTCCTACTCCACAACCTCACCCCCATCCGTCCTCCCAACCAACCCACCACCCCCACCAACCCCCCTCTCACGACTCCTCCACCTCCCACCGACACCGCCCACCTCTGATACAACTAAGCTCATCATATTTTCAATATCTATCCTCAAAAACTCACAGACCGACAGACGTAAACAAATTTAAAGATAACGCCCACTCCCTAACAAAAAAATACACCACTAACCAACCAAGCAGCCTCGTTTTTCTACTAACAGGTTATCTTTTGATATAGCATTTCAATCCTTTGGGAACACTTAATAATCCATGCATATGCAATTGATCCGATTTGAATCTATTCATTCTCGCGTATAAGGTCATACCTATTAATACTTAAACCACCTAAATTGTGATGGCATCTGTCAAAGATAATGCTATTTGGTTGTTGGTGGCATCATATTAGAGAATTATTCATGGTTAATTTTATTTAGGCTTATTGCTCGGTCCTCTTTTAAAGACTTAGTTCTATTAATTTTGTCGAAACTTCATCACAATATTAAAAAATGGTATTAAATGGTTCCCACGCCCATTTCTCTCTTTCCGTGTATTAGAAACATTTGAAATTAAGTTTTGATTCCATGCACCTTGACCATCAATGTTTGACCCATTGCATAATAAGATTTAAAATTTGCAACCCACCGACCTCGTTATTATCTTATTTGGGAAATCAAGCATACTATTAATAATGCTGATTTCTCCAATCATATATTATAAGAAGGAAATGCATTGCACTAACTGATTATGCTATTTATGGGGTGATAGTTTTGCATATTCTTATGATATATTCTATTTCCCCTCCGAAACCTTATATGCCTAATTAAATGGTCTAAATCTGGAATTAAATAAAATTGTTTCCTTATGTTAGAGCATAATACTTTGTAGTCGGTTTCTCTACCATGTTATGGTTTTTGTTTTATTTGTGGAACAAATGATTCTTCTTTCTCATGCGGTGCTAATGTTTTGTCAGTTGCATTATTAATGGTTGCATTTTTTATTATTTGTTTTGACGGTGCTTGACCCCCGATGCTGGTTCTTTGCTCTAGCAGTAGAATTGCGTCTAGTTCTCATTATCGCTATTTTATTAACTTGCTACTCTCTTATTCTTTTCCTTATCGGGGTGGTAGGGGGGATATCAATTGTTATGGCATTTTGTGCCACTATACTTTATGGGATGGTTATTGATTTATCTTGGCTAAACAGAGTTTGGTTTTTTTTATACTTTGTGTGATCTTGGCGTTTTCTGAACTTAAATTCATCCTCAGCTCGGTTGGCGGCAGGTAGGTAATGTCAGTGATGACTTATTAGTTTTTCATTAGGGTGGTATAGCTTTATAATGAATCCTGATATGCAGAATTTGGTTTAGATTTTTTTCCCAAAATTTTTTTTGCGGGGGGTATAGGGAGGGAAAAAATTTACGATTAAAATTTGCAGTGGCACTATTCCATTTAGGATTCACTCCAATTATATGCTGATACTAACACTCTTTAAAGTAAGAACTCCTCGCTAATCTCTTATCCTTATCTCGGCCTATCATTATATATTTGAGTTATGTTTAATTTTGTTGGTGTTTGCATTAAATTTATAAAATCTTCATATTGTTTAAGACTGGGCTATTTGAAAGCTCTGGGTGGATTTCAATTTTATAATTGTTCCTTTAATAGGAGTTTGCAGGTTTGTCTTCTGTTATGGTCTTCTCATAATTTAAATTTTCTTGGTTGGCCCCATCATTTGCCATCGACCCATGGCCGCTCTTCAGGCTTTGTCTGGGTTTGGGATGGTACTTATCCTGCTTCTAAAATATCCTAAGGATCGAGAGGATTTCATTTAATAGTCTTATTAATTTTTTTAACTATTCTCTTCTGTACATTTCCCTTATTGTAGCAGTTATGCCTGTCTAACTTGCGCTAATTAGCTTGGTTAGGGCTGTTTGAATAGCTTTACACTTATTGTTAGTATCATTATGTTCCCCCCCAGTCTGCTTAGCCCTTTCTTATGATTTCATTAACTATTGCAGTGGCTTGTACTCTATGGCGTGGATTTTATAATGTCAATAAGAGGTTTGTTTATTTACCACTTTGTCACCTATTTAATGATAGCATAGGGTTGGGATATGTATTTGCTTTGTTTTGTTAGAAGTGTTATAATTTCTTCAACTTATGAAATACTATATTGTTATATTTGATTCCTTGATAATTTCAATCATGCCAGACATGGTAGCTTGTGGGTTTGTTCATACTTTGCGAGAAGGATTATTTACATGCTGTTCTTTACATTGGTTCAATTCAGTATGCTGGCTATGATGGATTTAATTTCCAGAAGGTATATATCTTTGGAGACTCCAACAAAGGAGAGAGTTTACTTCTCATTATATTTCCTGTGATTTTTTCTGGTAGGTTTTTTATAATGCAGTGGTGTTTTTGAGCATTTTCCATATTTTTTGGTCATGGAGGAGGATTGGTCTTAATGTCGAAATATATGTGATCCCACTTATCTAGCTTTTTAGTCGTTGGATCTTTTCCACATTCAGAATACACCCACGCATATTTGTACTTGTGATTAGTAGGGACCTTGATATTCTTAGATATGTTGGTTTTTTTTTAGTAGCTCCTTTGAAGCAGTTAGAAGAGCTTGCAGGTCTCTTTAAGGACCTCGTAAACTTTTTTTAATTTTTCAATCAGTAGGCCCTCTATTGTATTCAAAACTAAAAAACATGTATATTCAAAATTAATTTTTGATAACAACAAATCTTTACGTATCCATGACTGATTTCGATACTGTTAGATAAAATCTAATTATTTAAATTAAAATAACCCCCATAACAGTGGCTTTTAATTAAGATAGCCATATCTAATTTTTGGAACGGTTGACAGAGTTTAAACTTTAAGGTGCATTCCTCGAAGATCGCTATCTTTTCCAAAGTTGGAAATCATGATTTTTTAGAACTAATCATAACCCTATTACTACTATATATATATATATTATATAAGTTATATATCCTATATATATCCTAAATTTGGACTGACCGCCCATCAACTCGAACATCAACCTAACCATGACTAATTGATGAATAGCAGTATGGGTATAATTGACTGAGATGATTTTTTAATCATCCCCAACAATGAATCATTTATATGTGAGAGAAAGGAAAATTTAGATTATATACCTGATATTTGAGATTCCATACTCATAGGATGTTTTTATAGTACTTGAACAGTTCATTCTAAACAATTGTTTACATACGTATGTACTGGATGGGCCCTAGTTTTTGAAACTAATATTATTATTCATGAATTCTAATGTCGGTATATGTGACAAACCATCGATGAACAACTTGAAGTTTATAAGCGATTTATGAAAGCGTAATTATATCTCAAGGAAGTGTTTTAATATTTTCTTTTAAAAAACAAAAAAGGAGATATATTGAAAATGAAGGATACCTGAAAAGAGAGAAGCTTTTGAGGAGAGATTTCATGGGTTTCAAAGAAAAAGAAGGTGAGGTTGACGGATAAGTGGAGAGGAGTCCGGAGAGGGAATCACATGGTATTGCTCTAAGGCTTAGCTACAACACTCACTCCTCTATCTCCTTGGCGGTCCCAAAATTTCAGACTCTAAGTGTGACTATTATGGTTAATAGAATTTTGATCATCATTATTGAAATTGGTTAATTATTAGCTCATGCATACAGGAGATTAAATTGTTTATTTCAACGTTTTAAAAAATTAATATTTAAAAGTATTATAGTATTCTGCTTTAGAGGTTTTTAAACTACCAAATTAACCCTTCCTTTTTGGATGTGTTGTTGAGGCTAGTTCTATTAGATATTAATAACCTCCAATCCCGATTTTTCGAATAGTGGATGAATACATCGACTGAGTTTCGTTTCAATAATAACATTTAAAATAACTTGTTCAAAATGCCACATCAGATGCCCATTTTTGTGTAATCGATAACAACCTTATGACGGTATATATAAATAACTCCGCCCGCCTCTCTTTTTTAGGCAAATAACATTTTGACTTTTGAACAATTTTAATGTTTACCATTTCTTTACATGATCCAAGATATTCACATTTGTGTGCATGTTAATCCAAGAAAAGGAATTCTAAAACCTTTATAATTAGAACTACTATATTTTTACAACTATAAAGTTATGAGTGATAGGGATTAGTCCACAAAATGAATGCAAAAAATAATTTAAAACTATTCTTTTATGCATTCAAAATCTGTAGATTATATGCGAATATAAACAGTAATGTATTCAACAAATGTACTAATAGAAAGTGATATAGGATAAAACTAAGCATAACCTTATTTAAAGGGAATTAGTGGAAGTAAAAGTAGTCTATATTAAATATCCTTCTTCTAACTATGAAAACTAATTTCACATAAAAATCTAGTGATCATTCTTCAAAATATTATAACTAGGGATTTATGTAAATAGTTGACATCCTCCTGCAATGCATAAAGGTAGAGAACTTAAAATTTTTATGAAAATATGTTGTCCTAGAAAGTTGCTTTATTTGCAACCATGTTTACATTCTAATGCAACTTGTAATAAAGTTTTGAATGACATTCCAATTTTATTTATTTATTGTGTATATAATCTCCTAACATTTTCTTGGAAAAGATTTGTTTTTGCTTTGTGGATGTACTGCCATTCAGGAAAAATTAACTCACAGACATACGAAGACTTCAAATTAAATTCAGCACTGCAGATACTTTTGTTTAAAATTTGAAGCCTTCATTTTAATTTTAGGAAATCAAAATTGAAAGGCCGAGTTGAATTGTATTCTAAGATGTGAAAATTCATAAAAAACCATGCCACAAACAGAGAATCATATAAATATATACTGATCGTACAGGACGATGTATGTTCGTACTGCCACGATCAAGACAGTTATCTTCCTATAGGATGCATAATAGACCGAAAATAGGAAAAACTTGCTCGAGAAATTTTTTTCTACAGTCCTTATTCATCCAGGACGAAATAAAATATTTCTACAGGACGCATTGCGTTCACTGAGGAACTATTTCCTTACGATTCAGACGAAATTTTACATTATCGTCTCGTGGCGACACTGACGTCCTCCGTGGAAACTAATCATTCGTACAAGACAAAACAATTAAATAATCCGTCCAGGACGAACGGGTCTTGTGGAAAAAGTTTCATCCAGACGAAATTGATTATGCGTCCATGGCAGATGGTACCTCTTAGAAAAAATTTTGTGCCGAACTGAAGTCAGAATCGTCTTAGGCGACGATCGGTCCTCTTGTAAAAACTTTTCGTCCAGGAGATGAAAACAATATCGGAGACTTATCTCGCAACGAATTAACCCAACTGTTATCGATCTTAAGAACCAAGTATTCAAGCAAGTTTTCGTAGAACCGACCCCTTTCAATAACCGTTTCCTTGTACTGGACACGAACCTCCTCAGTCATAGCTAATCAGGACATCACTGAACGAAATACATTTCATACACATTATTCAAAAGGGCGTCTGTTCAGATCGTTTAACGTAAAATCCATCCAGGACGATCGAGGACCGTACGGGACAGATCGCACTGCGTACAGAAACAGATACTTGACATTTCATTGATCGGTTTTCACTGTCCTTTCTATATAAGGCAGTCCCTACCAAACTGTTACAAGACCTTTGAGAGTTAGTTTTCTCTTGGAGAGGAGATTACTTGAAGAGTAAGAGGTTGGGAAGAATTGTACAGAGCTTGAAGAGTGAGACTATCAAGTGATGCGCCATGTGAGGGTATTCACAAGGTTTACATTGGAAAGAGAAGATCTCTTGTTTCTCTCATCTCCTTGTTTGCAAGGCTACTCAAGTGTAGTTCAACAACATGTGTGTCCACCCGGTTCTACTGCCGACACTTTCAGCGAGTAGTAAAAAGGACGAACAACATGTGTATCTTTGACATAGCCATTGTGGTTTTCGTTTGGTCGAGAAACTGAGAAGACGAGAACTTGAAAAAGGTGAGAGAGTTTGAAGGTGGTATGGGAATTATCGAGAGGGCAGAAGATCCTGAGAGGGATTTCAAGGGAGTGTGAGGGTTTGCTATTCATCAACGGTTTTGCTCTTCGTGACGCGAACTTTGCACTTCAGACCCATCGGATTCAAGGGTCCGTCATGAGGGAAGTTTTGGCGAGAAGAAAGATCTCTTTGGTGCTCAAAGACACCCGAGCTAACTCACGGCAGCTCGTACTCCCAGGTGAGAATACGGTGAAGAGTGAATTTTGTACAGGCCTTCTCCGTGTGCAGCTGGTGCGGTAAGTGGGGGGCCAAAGGTAGACCGCTCCACTTTGTGGTATTAGTGCCAAACTACTCGGAGGGCTCGCCTCCGCGGGAGTAGGCATCCGCCCATAGGTCAAGGTTTGACGAAAACCACTATAAATCTGGTGTCGTTCTTTCTTATTTTTGTTTCCGCATCCTTTTAAATTTCATTCGCAAGTTTGCTATCCTCTGGTTTGAAAAGTTTATTTTTTTAAACTTTATAATTTCAACTTCAATTAATAATTAAAAATGTTTGTCAAAATCCAAGAGTAGAAAGTAAATTTTTAAGATTACCAATTCACCCGCCCTCAATGGTTAGCACTTGACAGCAGTTTAGCCTTGGGACATTTAATTAGGCTTAACATCCTAAATCATATTGAACGAGTTTCCAACAATATTAATAAAATTTTATGTTGTATACCTAGTTCTTATGAATGTAATGATAACTACAATTATTGAATCTAAAGACTTGAATGTTTACTCCATTGATAATATTCTTGGGTTATTCATTGCAATGAGCAAGGAGTGAGTCAATGGCTAAGAGATGCAAGAGAAAATAAGGAGAGAACTATAGAACTACAAGTAAATGATTATGATCGTAACAGTTCGAGAGTTTAGGAGGATGATAATATTTCCTTAATGACATGGTAGTTCAAGAGCTTTTTTAAAAAGGAAATAGAAATGTCATCAACAACATTGGAGTAAAGGTAAAAGTAATAAAAATGTTAAGGTCTCTATTTACACTATTTACTTTAAATGCAAGAAACCAAGCCACCTCCAAACTTACTGTCCCAAACTAAAGAATAATTTGATCAAGGAGAAGGGTCAAGAAAAGCCAAAGTTTAATAGGGGCAAGAAAAAGACACAAAACACTTTCTAGTTTGACCCCGCCTTGGAATCTTCAGAATAAAAAGGAGAAGAGGAAACAAAATTGAGTCTTATGTCAAATGATAATCTTGATCAATTAGATTAAGATGAGATATGTACACATTCCTATAATAAATTGCTCATTATTTCTAAAAATATTCATGATTTGTAAAGAAAGCTGTAAAAGATGCATACTAGTCTCAATATTAAATTGTCTACTTTATAAAAGAGCATGCTAGTTTAATTATAGAGGATTCTAATTTAGATAATGATCACATGACCTTGCTTGATGAATATGATTCCTTAAATAAGAAGCATATCGACTTAACTAATGCACATGAATCCTTAAAAATATTGCATATTGAACTAGAGAAAGCATACCAAGGATTAGAAGCGTGTATAATAGAAATACATTGAAAATTGAAATGTCCATTCTGGAAACTACAAATAAATTCATAGAAGCAAACATAGTTGGACTTGATAATACAAAAGCACCACCAACCTTAAAAAAATTACATAAGCCCTCAACATAGCATGTATCACATAAATCTTAGAAGAGGAACCATGACCCCCATTGGTTAGTAAATCCATTTCATATTGCTAGGTGTTACTCCTATGGAATGTTATGTCACTTTCCTAGTGACAAATATGATATACTTTAGCTCAGGTATAATCGACAATGCTAAAATCTTTATAATTAAAAAATTTTTGTTAGTTGATGGTTTAAATCATAATTTACTAAGCATTAGTCAATTATGCAGCAAAAGTTTTGAAATTAAATATCTTTCTAAAAAATGCATAATTAGTTTAAATAAAAAACTTATGTTAAAATGAAAATGAATGAATAATGTTTACTTCTTAGACTTGAATTGCACTGAAAATTCTAATTCCATTCCTGACTATGTCATAGGAGACTATATCATGTGAGCATGAAAACTCTTAGAAATATTAACCCAAAAAGATTTAGTTAAAGGCCTACCTAAGTTATACTTCCCTAAGGACCACCTATGTGATGCCTACAAACTAGGGAAATAAGTCAAGTCTTCATTCATTCGATTAAGGACATCAACAACTCTAGGCCACTAGAAATCCTTCATATGGACCTATTTGGACCAATCAATACACCCAACAAAGGAGGGAAGATATATGGATTTATAATAATAGAAAATTTCTCTAGATTTACTTAGTTTTGATTCCTAACATATAAGAGGGAGCTATTTGATGAATTTAGAATTTTCTCCATTTGGATTCAAATGAAATTAGGATGTGAAAATTCAACCATTCATAGAGATTATGGTAGAGAATTTGAAAATGATAGGTTTTAATCTTTCTATAAATAGATAGGTATATTATAACTTCTCTATCCCTATGACCCCTCAATAGAATGGAATAGCTAAGAGGAAAAATAAAACATTTGTAGAAGCTGCTAGGGCAATATAAGTTGAATACACTCTCTCTAGATACTTTTGAGTAGTAGCAGTAAATACTTCTTGTTATGTTTTGAATAGTATGAATGTTAAATCTAAGCTAAATAAGGCACCCTATAAACTCCTTAAGGGAAAGACACCCTATAAACTCCTTAAGGACAAGACACCCAATATTTCCCACTTACATGTCTTTGGATGCAAATGCTTTACCTTGATAAATGGAAAATAACCCTTAGAAAACATTGATCAAAAATCTGATAAAGGACACTTCTTAGGTTATTCATTTGTAGGGAAGGCCTATAGAATCTTCAATAAGAAGGCCTTAATAGTAGAAGACTCTATCCATGTTATGTTAGACGAATTAGATAGAACCTCTGAATCTAAACCCAAAACATAAGAAGTAGAGGTCATTCAAGGGGTTGAATCCATTATTATAGGAGATAGAGTATAACCATAAGAGCTTTTACTTAAAAATTAGAGATACTCTACTAGTCATCCTAACAAATGGATCCTAGGAGACCCATCTGAAGGTGTTAGAATTGAACATGGACTTAGGAAGGTGATTAGTATTTCTACATTTATCTCTAAGGTAGAATCCATCAACATAGATCAAGCCTTATCTAATGAATTTTGGATCCTAACAATATAAGAAGAATTAAATTAATTTGTTAGGAATGATGTTTGGGAGTTTTTTAGTAGGCCTAAAGACCATAGTATAGTAGGAATGAAATGGGTTTTTAAGAATAAAATAAAAGACTTTTGCATGGTAATAAGGAATAAAGCTACGTTAGTAGTTAAATGGTACAAACAAAGTAAGGGATTGATTTTGAAGATGTACCTTCCCCTATAGCTTGATAAGAAGACATTAGGGTGTTCTTAGCCTTTGCTTTCATTAAAGGATTTAGACTACACCAAATGGATGTTAAAATTGCTTTCTTAAATAAGGTAATAAAAGGGGATGTATATGTCAAGCAACCCCCAAGTTTTGATAACTAAACATTCCTAAATCATGTATTCAAACTAAAGAAGGCTATGTATGGGCTGAAGTAAGAACGTAGAGCCTGGTATGAAAGGCTGAACACATTCCTTCCAATTAGAGCCTTTATTAAATGTAGAGTAAACACCACCATCTTCCTATAGAAATAAGTAAAAGACCTACTCATAGTGTAAATCTGCATTGATGATATACTGTTGGGATGTATAAATAAAAATATTTGTGACAAGTACTCAAAAATTTTGAGTGATGAGTTTGAGATGAGTATGATGAAAGAGATGAACTATTTTCTTGGATTTTCTCTAAAGTAGATGTAAGATTTAACCTTCATTATCCAATCTAAACTTTTCAAGAAAATTCAAAAGAATTATGAAATGGACAATACAAAGGCAATAAACACTCCCATGGCCTCTACTATACAATTAGATAAGGACCCAAATGTAAAGTCTGTAGATTAGAACAAATACATAAGAATAATTGGATCACTTCTTTATGTGACTACTACCAGACCAAATATTATATTTAGTGTTTGTCTCTGTACTAAATTTTGGGCTGATTCAAAAGAATCCAACTTAATTGCTATTAAAAAATATATAGATATCACTTAGGAACCAAAAACTTAGGAATTTAGTATCCTAGGCATGACACTTCCTTTGAAGTCATAGGATATTCTGATTCAAAATTTACTGGTTATAGGGTTGATAGGAAAAGCATCTCTAAATATACCAATTAATCAGACAATCTTTAATCTCATGGTCCAGTAAAAAATAAAAATATATAGCCATATATACTGCTAAAGTAGAATATATAGATGTAGGGAGTTATGTTGTACAAGTCCTATCACTTAAATAACAAATTTTAAAGCTTGAACTATCTGTAGGAACCATTCAAATCATGTGTGATAAAAGGGGATAAAGAGCTACATCATGTAGATTTATTTTGTTTTTGTTTTTTCAAAAAAATAAAAAAGGGTATTATTTATCACACACACACACACACACACTTCACTATATAAAAAAAATAAAAAACTAAATTTTTCCTTATCGCATAGTATGATCCACAATTCGTATTGTATGATCTATCCACTTATGCTTAAATCTTATCCATTAACCAAATTAAAGGCCTAGAAGTGCTCAATCATTGGTGTCCATACAATATAAACTTCCCCTCGTAATATATGAAATAAGTATTAGAATATGTTAGAATAAATTCAAAGTGCCTAGTATGATCATAATTACCATTCATATAGAACAAACACATGTTTGTACTGTGTGATGAATTTAGTCAAAAGTTATTTAAATGACTCCTCAGGATGAACATAATTCCTTAAAATCATCTAATACGATACCCATCATGCTATACAATTTGGCCTTCTTTTTCTGACAAGTAATCTAGAAGATTTAATTCCCTTCATTGTAATGTACGATCTTAATTCATATTATACAATCAGCTTCAATTCTATAAATTAGAGGAAATCTAAACTTTCAATCCATTCAAAACTTACCTTCTCTCAATTCCTTTATTCATATCCTAGAATCCTCTAATGATCAATGGAAGCCGATGAGGAAGAATGACCTAGGGGAGATCTTCCTCCTCTCATCACTTCAATGATTGATTTCTATCTATGAGAGATTAAGATACTAAAAATTTAAGAAGGCTCAAATCACCCCATCCAAAAGGTTAAATCATCTTGCTCTCAAGTACGAGGTGATGAACCTCTTTGCCTATACTACTTTGCAGTTCCTATTCACACTAGCCTTTCCTTTCAATTCTGAACTACTCTACAAATTCCTAGCCAACCTTAGGCTTAATATGGAAACAATCCCCATGAACTCATATTTATGACAATAACCCATTGAAATCATTAAGGAAGATTTAGCGGAGCATATCAATCTTTCTACTGGTGGACCTCATCCATAATTTGTGATCTCTACAACTGATTTTGATAATAATTCTATAAACCTAAATATCTTAAATGTGTCCATAAACCAACATCTACCCTTAGTCTACACCATTAAATAGGAGTTGGTGTCAACATCACTCTAATTACTTCCATAGTCACCTTTCTATAATATCTAATACCCCAGTTAATGAAGCAAAAATGATTATTGATTATATCCAAAATTTGACTCCTTTTTGGCATCCCAATACTAGATGAAAGAAAAATGTTACTTTAGGACTTGCCATAGGCTGTCTTAGACAAGTAATACCAAACCAAGTAACCTACTCCTCCCTATTATCTTCCATTTTCTATACGGATATTACCTTCCTTATTATTTTCCATCGTGGGCATGAGCATGACAAGCTAGATTTATTTGAATTAGGGGAAGCTTCTCCTGCAAGTCGACCTGCACAGCCACCAATAACACCACCTTTAGCTGCCTACCCTCATGAGATAATCAGTGACTTGAGCAAAGGGAAAACAGACTAGACTATCATATTAAACAAGAACAATAATAGCAAGAGGAAGACATGGGATGGTTTAGAAAAAGTTTTTCCAAATTAAAGATCATTTCACCTCCATCCATAACTACTTTCAAAAACCTCCAACACCACCACTTAATTAGGATCCATCTTATTTTTAGTGTTTATTTGTTTTATTTTACTATTTTAATTTCTTGCAATATTCACCTTTCTTATTATTCCTCCTCTTTTTATTTATTGAGTCTGACCACAATAGAGGGTATGTAACAAGGTGATCATGCACACACACATAAGGGGAATGAGAGAAATTTAAAGTTAAAAGTTTTTTATACTAATAATATTGTACGACTTATAATCCTACTATAGGATTTGTTATAGATGTAATAAGCTTGATGGCCAATTGAAAAATTAGTTTTTATGAACTAATAATACTATATCATCTTGATAATTACTATAGGAAAATATTGTATTATCGGTAGATTTTCTTATAAATTTTTTTTAATTTTTTGATGCATTTCTAAATTTTTTAGTAGATTTTTAGTGAAAACTTTTTAAATAGTAAATCAAGGGTAAAAAATTTTTTTATAAAAAATGCTGGAATTAGTTCATTAGAAATATTTTTCAGTAGCTATCAAGCAGAAAAACTCTGTCAAAATAACAAAGTAAGAATTTTAAAAGATAAAATTTGCCCGAGCTAGCATGCCTACATAAGCCTAGCCTTGCCTAGCGCCCACGATACTTTCTTGCATAGCCCGACCCGCCCACGTTGGCTCGCCCATGCTGGCCCGCCCATGCTGCCCATGATTGCCGTGGGATTCGAAAAGAAGACCTGGTTTTTTTGTTAACACTCCACTACTTTATTATGGATGAAAAACTATTTTAATATCAAATATACCACTCATATTTCTTTCTTACCACACATATATTTCATTTCTACCACTCATATTTGATACGAAAATGAACTATGAGTGGTACATATGTAATATTTTTAGGTGTTAAATATGTAAATAGAGTAGTATATGGTGGTATGTATGTAAATCTCTCTTAATTAATATAATCTATAAAATTTTTAATTATGAATATATTTTTTTCAAAAATGTTAAATCAGCTAGGAAAGTCATCGAAAAATCTGGTGGAAAAAAATCCACAAGAAATCTATCTTAAAAATGTCATAAAACCTACTTGCGAATTAGTCAAAAATATTTCATCTTAGTCCGTCATAAATCCAATGGAAAATCTACTATAAAATATTTTGCTAGAAAGCCATCGAAAAATTCTCTAGTAATGAGCAATTTTTTGTAGTGAATATTATATGATTTGAGAATATTAGGTGGGACTTTTTTTACCACATCTTTCGTTTTTGTTAATTTTATTATATAGTCTATTGAAAGTTCTTTTTTATTTACTATTTCTAATGGTAAAAGTCATGGTTATTTTAAGTCCTCTCATGGGTTGAAACAAGGTGATCATATCTCCCCTGCCCTCTTTATTATTTCCATGGAGTAATTTTCTTGAGGCATTATTAGTCTTTATGATTTTCTTAACAATTTTTATAGAACTATGGGTTGCATTCCTATTTCTTATTTATGTTTTGCTAATAATGTTATTATTTTTTTAAATACCTTAATTAATAGGGTTAATAAGCTCATGATGTTCTTAAATATATTTGGGAAGTTTAGTGGTCTTTTTTGTCAATAAAAATAAGAGCTGCTTTATTGTTTCAAATAAGGTTCCTCATAATCTCATTATCCCTATTAAAAATAATATCGATTTTGCTCAAGGTTCTTTACATATTGAATATTTAGGGGTACCTATCTATAAGGGTAGAAAGAAAACTTTTCTTTTTGATAGCCTTATTCTTTATGTAAAAAAGAGGCTTATCTCCTGGGATTCTAATTTCCTTAGTTTTGTTGGTATATTTTTTTGAATTTGGTCTTTCGCGGGTTTTTCACGATCGGAAGGGGAAGCAGTGGTTGATCGCCGGCGTTCGTCCTCATGAACGTCCCGCGACCTATGGGATCTATACGACCAAGCGGTAGAGGTTCAAATGGAATCGTGATTAAAGAAGGTGTGGTAAACCATCGCCGGATAGCCCCTATTGAAGGTAAGGGTAAGAGCGTGCTGGTTGAGAATGTGGTTGGGAAGGATTTTATTGGTGGAATTATGAATCCAGGAGTTGCAATACATGAATCGTCGACATCGGACGACTTGATTCTCCGTATGAACAATTTTTCTGGGGTTCTTGATACACTTAAGGGGCGTAAGATTGGTGATGATCTATCATCGGCGGAAGTTTTAAAGGAGGATATTTTGGTTGAGGAAGGACCAGTAGAGATGGAATTGCAAAAGAATAAGAGTAATGAGGTAGTTGAAGCCTGGTCGAAGCCAAAGCCAATCAAAATATCGTTTAATAAGAACAATGTCGAATTTTTAGAAGATCGAATTGCTGTGAAGCTTAATGCTGATATGGAAGCAAGGAATTCACAGATTTTGAAGAATTCAGTGGTGATCAAAGTGCTGGGTAACAATGTACCTTTCTTGGTTTGTAGCACTGAATTGAGAAAACAATGGACCAGGTTTGGAGGTTTCCACTTAACTTCGATTGATATGGACTGGATCTTATGTTCATTTCAGTCGAGTGAAGTGGTTGATGAAGTCTTGAATGGAGGACCCTGGTACATAAATGGATTTATTGTTGGAATGGATAGGTGGTCGGTTGCATTTGATCCAAACACGTTTAAAGGAATCTCGACACCAGTATGGGTTAGATTTCCATGTCTACCATTGTATTGATGTGATGAGGACAATATCGCAAGGATTGCATCTTGCTTGGGAACGCCAATGTATATCGATGGCAATACATTCCGTTGGAGCAAACAGGAATTTGCTCGAGTTTGTGTAAGGATTGAACTAGAGAAAAAGCTACTGAATGGTGTGTGGGTGGATGGCTCTGCTGGAAGCTTTTTTCAATGGGTTGAATACGAGAAAATTGATATACTCTATTATCAGTGTGGTAGAGTCGGCCACAACAGAGAGATATGCCCAGAAAATGTATCCATTGGAATACAAAATCAGTCTTTGAAGGAGAAGGAGGTTGGTATGGAAATTGGTGAGAAGAATGTGCAGGAAATTAAATCTTCAGTGATTAGTTCTGAATATGGACCCTGGATCCATGTTCACTTCAAAGACAGAAGATACAACAGGGGAAATGTTGTTAGGAAGGGGCTGAATGATGATAGACTCGACAACTCTTTCAGGGAAGATAACAGTCGGAAGAATAATGCAAAGGTTGATAGAGAAATTATGGTAAATAAGAAGGATATTGTGGAAGTTAATGATGTCCTGGCTCCAGATAGTAGGGATGTACATAGAAAGTCTTTTGGAAAGGAGAACTCAGAGACTGCTGTTACCAACAGGTTCGCTGTACTCAGTGAGGATCCTGAAGAAGTAAGTCTGGTGGAGCAGGTTAATGATATCTAAAATACAGAAAAAGACAGGGAATGTATTGATGCTAAAATCAATCACAGTGAATTGGGTGTTTCTAGTGCTGTTGTCAAGGTGAAGTTGGCTAAAGAGTTAAAATCACTTGGATCTGTGAATGTGGAACATAAGAAGAAAAAGAGGTATGATAGGTTGAACCCCAAGAGTGGGGAGAGATCAATTACACCTTTTTAATGTCCTCAATTCTTTTTTGGAATTGTAGGGGGGCAAGGAAAAAAGAAGCCTCCTTATATTTGAAGGAAATCGTTAGAGATCATAGTATCTATTTTATTGGGCTTATGGAGACGAAGTTGGCTAGCATTGACAGAAAATACATTGATTACTTGATTGGGAAAGATTGGGAGTACTATCATCACCCTACTGAGAGTACTTCAGGAGGCATTATGGTTCTATGGAATAGGAATATGGTGTCTTTTGATATAAGGGAGACATCTTCACAAGTAATTGTTGGTAGTCTCTCGGTTCCTAACTTGGGAATTTGGAGAATTGCCACGGTGTATGGGAGCACAGCTGCAAAGAGTATTGTCTATAACTCGTGGATGAAGACTGATTATGGTGATGAATATAGTATACTCTAAAGGAAACTCAAACGTACGATGAAGGCATTGTTTTTCTGGAATAGGAATAAATGCAAGAACTTGAATGTATTGAAGGAAACCTTGAAGAAGGAAATTCTTGATCTTCAAAATAGAGAAGCTTGTGATGTTAACTAGAATGCTGATGATCTTGTTTTGCTAAGGAACAAAGTGCATGAATTAAATGTAACTTTGAGGCGGTTGTCTACTTGGTGGAATCAAAGGGCTAAAGTGAAATGGCATGAGGATGGTGATATCAATTATAGTTTTTTTCAGAATTTTGCATCAGCTAGACGTAATGTCAATCGAATTAACCAAGTTAAAGATGAGTTCAATACGATACAAGTGGAGGAGAATCAAATAGAGAAGGTGTTTACATATTTTTTTGAGAAAAAATGGCAGCAAAGGAATTGTATTTTGATGGGATGGCCATCTGTTGAAGAAATTCAAAAGGTTAATAATGCAGATTTGGCCATGCTTAATGAGGAATTCTCAGTCCAGAAGTCGCAGATCTCGGTTTTCCAGCAAGGTAATAACAAAGCACCAGGTATTGATGGAGTTACTTCATCGTTTTATAAAAGCTATTGGAGTATAGTTTGGGAGGTTTTGTGGAATGCAGTTAATTGTTTCTTCAAAATTGGTATCTTAAATAGAGAATGGAAGATTACTTTAATTACTTTGATCTCTAAAGTAAAATATCCTTTGCTTCCATCAAATTATAGGCCTATTAGCCTATGTCAGACCAATTATAAAATTGTGGCTAGCATGTTAGTTAACATATTAAAGAAGGTGATTGACAAGATGGTGTATGAAGAACAAGCATCTTTTATTCCCGGTAGATCCATTTCGGAGCATTGTCTTTTGGCTCAAGAAATTTTCCATAAGTTCAAGTTATCCAAGAATCGAAAGGGATTGATGGCTCTTAAATTGGATATGGAACAGGCCTATGATAGTATGGACTAGTCAACACTTTATCAGGTGCTTAAGTGGTATGGTTTTCCTACTCTGTTTTCTAACCTCCTTATGGAATGTGTTGTAGATGTGAAGTTTTCTATCATTATCAATGGAAGAAACTCCAATTGGATTTGTGCTAAAAGTGGCTTCCGTCAAGGATGCCCTCTTTCTCCATACCTATTCATTCTGTGCTAACAACTCTTATCCAATTCTTTGGATCAAAGGGGGAAAAATCTTGGTATTCGTATATCACCTAAGTCCATGAATCTCGCATCTTCTTTATGCAGATGATGTATTGATTTTATCGCATGTTTCTACTACTCTAGCCAAAGAATTGAAGAATATTGTGGAGGAATTTTGCAAATGGACAGGACAACGAGTCAACATCAACAAATCACAAGTTTTATTTGGCAAGATGGTGAGCTACTCTCTAAAGAAGAAGATTACCAGGATTATTGGTTTTAAGGAGGTCAAGGAGATGAAGTATTTAGGGGTCAAGATCTCACTTAGAAGAAACAAAGTGGTGGATTTTCCAGAACTATTGAGTATGGTCATGGACAAACTCAATTCGTGGGGTAAGAAATCTTTATCAATGGGAGGTAAGATTACTCTCATTGAAACTTCCTTACTTTCTATGCCCAATTTCTTAATCACTCACTCTTTGGTTCCAAAAAGAGTTTTGTATGAGATAGAAAAACTTTGTAGAAGTTTTTTGTGGTATAAGAGTGATGGGTCTAAAGGTATGCACTATGTTTCTTGGAGTGAAATTTGCAAGCCGAGAAGTATGGGTGGATTGGGGTTGCAATCTCCTTTATTGAGAATTGGTGCTTTGAGATCTAGATTGGCTTGGAATTTCATTCAAAAAAAGGACTCTTTGTTACACCGAACTATGAAAGAAAAATATGGAGATGAAATTATGAAGGATGATCATAAGGCAATCACATCTACTGCTTGGAAGATTTTGCTGGATGGGGGCAGAAATTTGAAGAAGGCTATTAGGTGGAAGGTGGGAAATGGAAATAAAATCAGTGTTTTAAATGATGCTTGGTTGCTGGACAAAAGCATCAATCGGTGGCCAACTTATGTGGACTGTAATGTGTTGGAAGGAATGTTTGTTCAGCAGCTTTTAACTTCTGATGGTGATTGGAATTTTGAATTGCTTCGTAGGGCATTTCACTTAGAGCTAATTCTATTGATTGTTCAAGTCCAAACCAAGGTTATGGAGGAGGACAATATAGAATTGCTGAAGTGGTGTTCAGGGAAAACAGTTTCTGCACTAGTTTATGAACAAATGCTGAATGACAGATATAATTTTGTTGATGTAGAATACTTCAAATGGCTGCGGAAGCTCAAACTCAGTAAAAAGGTTGAATTTTTTTGGTGGAGGTTAGGCAAGGCTGCAATCCCAACTAACCTATTTCTTAAGAACCATAGAATATCATGCTAGATAGTTGTGAGAGAGGATGCCAAGCAGTGGAGTCTTATGAACATATTATGGTTCATTGTAAATATATGGTGGAGATCATCAAGAAGATACGAGAATGGGGTATTATAATCCCTATTTTTAATTCTTTGGAGGAATGTCTTCATGAACTTAAAAGGCTTTCTACGTCTAATTCTGGAATTTCAAAAGTGTATTGCTCGGTCATTTACCTATCTTGGAAGAACAGAAATTATGTGAAGCATGGTAAGGAGGCATTGTTTGCATCCGTGGGTGCTTCCAATGCATTGTTTTTAGTTGTTTCGAAGTCTACTCCTTATCTTTCTAGCTGGGGTACTAACCTCCTTAGGGAGTCTTCAAACAATTGGTGCCCTCCACCGAAAGAATGGATTAAGATCAACCTAGATGCTTCTTTACTTACTTCGAATCTTGGAGGTATTGGTGGGATTTTTCGAGATCATAAAGGACGATTGATTTGTGCATTTGGCAAGAAGAAGATTCATTTGGATGTGGCACAACTTGAAATGGAAGCAATCTTTACGGTGAAGCACTTTCTTAAAAGCTGGATGATGGAATGCAAGGGGGTGATCATTGAGAGTGATAATGTCAACATTATCCATTTCATTCAAAATTCTTTGAAGAAGAATAATTGGCCTCTTAATTATGGAGATACAGATGAGGTATTGTTCCTTAATGATTTTAATAAACTAGTTTTCCATTATGCCCATAGATCGTGTAATAAAGTGGCTAATTGTTGTGCTACTTTGGCATTGGAAAATAGTTTTTCCTTTGATAGTTTTTCTTTTGATAGTATCCCTTCCATATTGATGTGTTTGATCAAGATGGAATGTGATGCTTTGAATACTTGTATGTAGTTCTTTTCTTGGTTCTATTAATGCAATGTTGCACTTATTCAAAAAAAAAAAGTGACTTATTTTGTTTACATGCTTATACCTTTTAGACCTTGCAGTCTATGTTTGATGTTGTAATAGAATTGAGAAATTAATCAATAAGTTCTTCTGGCATGGCTCTAATGTGAACTCCAAAGTTATTTGGTCTCTTGTACCAATTGATGTGGGGTTCTTTATGAAGGGAGCATTGGGTTGTAAAAACATGTATGATTTTTTCTTATGCACTTTACTTTTAAATATGGTTCAATTTTTGCTCTATACTTTCTCTTTGGTCAAATTTTATGATAGATAAGTATTATGTTTGTAAGCACCCTTCTATGTATTGTTATAAGAATGGAAATTCTAGAATGTGGAAAAAACTTTGTAATATCAAGTGGAGTGATGAACCTCATGTTAAATGGGGGCTTGGTAGAACGAATATCGTCATTTGGCAAGATCAATGACTTTGAGGTAAGTCCATTATTTCCAATATCAATTCGTTCTCCACCGTCGCTATTAAAGTGGACTCTAACATAAGCTGCCCATAAACATTAATTCTGATGATGTTTTAGTATGTTCTTTGTCCCACAATAGTATGTTTAGCTTAATGGATGCTTCAAATGAGTTTATGGGTAAAAATTGTGTTAAAACAATATTCTTTATCATTGGGCATAAATGTATCCCTAAGACCATTTCTAATTTTATTTGGAGAATCATGCACAAATATATCTCTACTGTTATTATTAGTTCTAGGTGTCAATGTTACTTTCATGTAGAATATATGCATCATGTGTTTATTTCTAGTCTGATTACTATTGAATTTTAACTTATTTTAATGATATTTAGAATTTAAATTTTTTAAAGGCTAACAAATCAATAAATGCTTTGCTTGAGTCTGGGTTTATTAATTATAATGGGCTTACCAGGAATGTAATTCCTTCTTTGATTGTGTGGTTCTTGTGGATTACTAGAAATAATTCTATGTTTAATAATATTCGCATGGATTTCTCTCATATTACTCAGAAAATTAAGGATAAAGGTGTTTAAACTTTTTGTGGCTAATCTTGTGGCCTCCAAAAATTTTAGTAATTAATCTTTTATTGATAATAAATTTGGTATAGTTCTACAGACTACCAGTTTTTTGTAGGATCCAAAATTAGTGTATTGGAACAAACCTCCTTTGAACATTTTTAAGCTTAATGTGTATAGTTCAGTTAAAAATGATGCTTTTTGGTGTAGTTGTATTAGTAGGGATGATAATCGTAATATGATCATGGCATTTGTTGGTCCTTTTGATAAGTGCTCTATGGTGATGGGTGAGCTGTCTGGTATTCTTAACGACATGAAATTATGTATTTCGCATAGTATTACTAATAGTTGGATTGAGGTGGATGCCACTCCTTGCCTTATGAATATGATAAATAGAGTTTGCAATCCTCACCTTTTCTATCTTATTAGAGAAATAAAATAGCTTTTAACATGTATTAACTTTTTTATTTCTCTTATTCATATGGAAGAAAATGCTTGCACTAACTTATTAGTTTACCTTGGTTATAAGTTTGATAGCCTTACTGATTTCACTAATACAAACTTAAACATTTTATTGAAATGGATTATTAGGTTGGATAAAATGTGCTTATTGTATGTCATAATTTAGTCTCTCTTTGGTTTTTGCTTTTGGTCTGCTTTGCATGAGCTGGGCTGCTGTCTTAATTGGTGTGGTTATTTTTTTATATTTTGATTGGGGTTGTTGGGTGGATTTGGGTCTTGGTTTTTAATTTTAATATGCACACTTTAGTTTCTTCGGTGTTGCCCATTATTTGTTTTAGTTTTTACTTCATTCCTACACTTCTATAGCGATGGACTTGAGTTGTGATTGGAATATTTAGTTTCCTGATGTTATCTCTATTTATTGCAATTCTACTCCCAGGGTTTGTAGTGTGTTCTGGTGGTATTTCTGGGCTTTGTCTACTGAATGGTGGTTACCATTATGGTTTTTTTGTGTTGTGTTGTTGGGTTTGTCCTTTATTTGAAACTTTTGGTATCTGAAGTATTCCATAATGTTTTCTCTTCTCATCCCTACAATTTTTCTCTTATTTTGTGAGACATAGTGTTATTTAGTGGCAAGGTTTTTTGGCCTTCCTGGGTGGTCTGTTGGTGGCTTTAGTTTCTATTGGGGGCTGCAATTACTATCTTTTGTTATGGTGGAGGTTATGCCAGGAATTCTCCTACTATTGGTTTCTCGATTATTTGACTCTTTTCCCTGTACTACATTAATATTATTTAATCACTTTGCATTTTGAGGTGTTTGAGAGCTTCTAGGTGTAGGATTGAGAAGCATTGGGGTTATCAAATTGATGACTACTACGGTTGTTTCTTCCTGAGCAATTCTAGCCAATCTTGTTCTCTAGTTTCCTACTATGGATTTGTTCATGTATTTATTATGGGTTGAATGAGTTCTTTCATTCAATTATATAGATCCTTAACTTGTGGGGGTGTGTGGATCAGCTACTTTTTGGTCGCCTAGTTTCTTAAGGCCCATCCATTAACTTTATAGTTTGGCTAAATATTACTGCTGTCTCTGCTCTTCATACAATTATTTTTATTATTATTGCTGGTTTTTTTGTATAACTTGTCTAACAACTATCTTGGTTTTATCATTACTATAAGGGATTTGAGTTTGAATGGTCATCTATTATGTTCTCTTGCTTGTGGCATTACTATTTGGTTTTCGAGATGCTGGTATTTTAAGTTGTACATTACTTTTATGTTAATTACATCTTGCTAAAAAAGTTGGTTGCCCATTATCCAGGTTTTAGTGGTTTCTCTACTGGGGTGGCTTGTCTTCGATTATCGTGGTGTTATTCTTCATAATTTTACTATTTACCTATACATTAGTACTATTTACTTTTAATGAATCCTTTTAAGTTATACTTGGAATGATAATGGATATAACAAAGTTTTATTATCATATCAAAAGCAGGGATAATCATATCAATAACAAAGCAGTAAATAGTCCTGGAAAGCAGCTAATCAATTCTTTTGGAATTAATGTTGAAAAGGTGATTAACAAAAATGGATCTATTGATAATATTGGAATTACAGCTAAGAAGGATTCTATAACTTCTTAAGTGGTGAATAGAAACGTAGCAATTTTAAATAAACATGAAGAAGCAGGTAAAAATTAGGAATCAAGTCTGGGTAATGAAGATCAGTACAGGAAAGGAGAAAAGGATGTCCAACCTCAGGTTAATTCCATCGTGTTGTTTTCTCAACCCAAGAAGTCTTCTGATCAAGCATTACCGATTAATCTATGTTACAATAAGGAATGCATTCAAAATGACTGAAGCTTTGCAGAGAACAAGTTTAATAGTTTAAATTCATTGGAAGAGGAAGGTGGAGAAATGTGTGAATCAGCAGTGAAGTGCCTTGAACAGAAGATAGAAGGTGAGTTTTTCAACAATTTGAAGGTTGAAGGAAAGCTAAATGAAAATGGTAATTCTGTTAGTAAAAAGAAAGGAGCTAAATAATTAAAGAACCTGGGTCCAATCAAGTTAGAAACCCGGAACTGGAGAATGGAAGGTGAATCAAGGGAAAAGATGGGAAATCTTCCCCTCTAACCCAAAAATGACTTATCTAGTGTTTTGGAATTGTAGAGGAGAAGAAGAAGGCTTATCTATATCTAAAGGAGGTGGTGAAAGATTATGATGTTTTATTTGTAGGTATTTTGGAAACCAAATTGAATTGTATTGAGTACAATGATATCAATTCATTGATTGGTTCCGGATGGGATTATTTTCATATTCCTTCGGAAGGTAAATCTGGAGGTATGATGGTAACTTGGAAAAGCAATTTGGCTTCTTTCACTGTACTAGAATGTTCTTCCCAATATATCTTTGGTGATTTGGAAGTGGCTAACAAAAGTAAATGGAGGATATCTACTATATATGGCAACAAAGATGTTTACAAGAGAAGACATCTATGGGAAAGATTAGGAAATTTTGTAAATGCTGATTTTCCTATGATCATTGGAAGGGATTTCAACTGCTTACTATCCAAAGAGGACAAAAGGGGTGGAAGGAGGTTCTCCTTTTCCTTGGATCCTAAAGAGATGAAGACCTTTCTCACTTGTAAATACCTTCATGATGTAAGTTAAATAGGACTGAAATTTACTTGGTGTAATAACCAATTTGGCAACAACCGGATTCTTGAGAGACTGGACAAATGCTTTGTTAATTCTTATGCTATTAATACTATTCATGGTTTAGTGGTTAAACATCTTCCCAGGATAGCTTCAGATCACTATCCCATTATGTTAAATATTTTTTGAATAAAAAATTTGGCTAGAAAATCCATTAAATATGAAGATATTTGGTCTTCATATTTGGATTCTAATGCTATAGTAAAAAAGGCTTGGGAAATGAAAAATAAAGGGAACTCGACTCAAGTTCTCAATCAAAAAATGAAAAGAGCTTTAAAATCTCTTTTCTTTTAGAGTAGAGCTAAGTTAAAAGACTTGAATCAACTCAAAGATAGGCTAAAACAAGAAATTTTATAGTTACAAGAAAAAGAAGCACAAGATGGAATGTTATCAGTCGAAGACATTTGGAGTTTAAAAACCAAAATCAGTGAGCTCAATTCAACATTAACCCACCTCAATACTTGATTAAAGCAGTGTTTCAAAGGAAAATGTACAGCGGAAGGTGACTGCAATTCCAGCTATTTTCAATCTTTTGCTAGTGGTAAAAGGAATTCCATTTCATTCATAGCATTAAAGATGACCATGGTGGCATTATGGAATATCAAGACCAAATAGAGAATGTTTTTCTAAGTTTTTTCAACAGGAAATGGGGAGAAAAAACTTGTTTATTTGACGGATGGCCAATTCTAAATTCTATGCTGAATAAAGAGGATAAAGCATTGCTATGCAAAAATTTCTCTAGTCAAGAAGTGGAAAATGTGGTAAATGAAGCAGTGGGGTTCATTACTCCGGGAAGCGATGGCAAAACATATTCATTCTTCAAAAACTATTGGTTGATCATAAAAGAAGATGTTTGGAAGGCTTTGAAACAATTCTTCACATTAGCCAACATGTGTGAGAGTCGGAAAGAAACTATTATCGTGCTGATTCCGTAAGAAAGTAATCCTGCAATTCCTTCCAATTATAGGCCTAAAAGCTTGTGCAAAACTATTTATAAGATAGCGATAAAAGCTTTGTTGAATAGGATGTCTTTCATGATTCCAAAACTAATATCCCATGAGCAAGTGGCCTTCTAAAAAGGTAGATCTACTTCAAAAAATATTCTCATTGCCCAAGAAATCTTTCATAAGTTTAGAATTAATAAAACTTCCAAAGGATTTCTTTCTTTCGAAATTGACATGAGCAAGTATATGACTCCATGGGTTGGCCGGCTCTTAATAAATCCTTGGAGTGTATGGGATTTCTAGTTTTTTTACCAAACCTATCATGGAGTGTGTTATTAATCCATCTTTTAACATGTTGATTAATGGGAAGCTAACTAATGGTATAAAGGAAAGTGCTGCTTCTGTCAAGGATGTCCACTATCACCGTTTCTTTTTAAAATTTGCTCTCAGCTTTTGTCTAATGCTCTCATGAAAGAGGATTCAATTGGCATTAAAATTACTTCCAAAGGTCCAAAAATATCACATTTACTTTATGTGGATGATATTGTAATCTTCTCGAATGCAAAGATAGCTAATGTTAAGAAGATTAAAGAAATTCTGGATGAATTCTATGGTAGAACAGGACAGAACATCAACAAAGGAAAATCAACTACTTTATTTGGAAAGATGGTGAGAAAGAAGAAAAGAAAGGCTATTACAAACATCATGGGATTCAAATGTACCAAAGAATTCTTTTATCTTGGAGTTAAGGTGGCTTTGAGAACACTAAAAAAGATGGATTTTCAGTTTGTAATTGATAAAGTATTTAAAAGGCTAAACTCTTGGGGTAACAAGTTGATCTCTTTAATAGGGAAGATCACACTTGTTAAGTCCATTTTGCTCTCAAATCTAGCCTATCAATCTACTCCTTCATTGACTCATATCAGTATTTTGAATGAAATTGATATGCTTTGCAGAATGTTTATATGGAGGAAGATGAATGGAGGTCTTGGACTTCATTTTATGAGTTGGGATAATATGTGTAAACCTCTGGAGAACGGTGGCCATGGATTACACTCTTGTTCTACCAAAATGGGTCCGTTAAGAGCAAAATTAGCTTGAAAATACATAAAGGAGAAAGACTCTATGTTGCATAAATTCTTACATCCAAAATATGGAAAAATCTGGGTTCAATCTGCTAGCAAAAAAAAATCTTCATCTCCAGCTTGGAAAATTATCAAAGATGGAGGAAGGTGTCTTAAAAAGATAGTAAGATGGAAGATTGCAAATGGCGATTCAATTGACTTCTTCAATGATACATGGATCATGGACAAATGCATCAATAGGTGGCCAACTTTTGTGAATAGCATAGAGTGTAACATGGTGAACGTAAATGAATTCATTATGGAAGGAAAGTGGAATGTAGCTGTAATGAAGGAAAACATGGGTGAAGAGCTAATATAGAGAATTTGTAAAATTCCTATTTTTTCAAACTCTCCGGATGATGAACTGTAACTCATTCATGATCATTTAGGTATGACCATTTCTGCAATGGCTTATATATCGAAAAATCAACAGTTTGAAGATTATGAGTTCCAGAAGTATTTGAAGAAAGCAAAACTAAATGCAAAGGTTGAAACTTTTTGGTGGAGGCTACTAAATAATGCATTACCTACTTTTAGCTTCCTATCTTATAGAAAGCTGCTTTCTAATAGCAATTGTCCTAGGGGTTGCAATGAAGCTGAGAATTTGGAGCATTTGAAAGTAAATTGTAAAAAATTGAATGAGGTTAGCTTAATTCTGAATCAATGGGGATTCATCATTCCATTAGTAACCAGCTTTGAAGATCATTGGAAATGGATGAAAAATATAGGTCATGATATGCTCAACATTTTCTGTAGCATTATATATTTTGCATAGAAAGGAAGGAATGATTTAATCCACAGCAAATCTGATAGATCAACGATTTTTATTGCCACAGAAGACATTAATTATGCAGCGATTCATAAAGCTTTTGTATGGAGCATTTCGGGAAGGTTGAATGTCAATCAGCATTTGCTGTTCAATAAATCTTGGCATCCTCCTCCTCCTGATTGGATCAAGGTAAATGTTGATGTAGCTTTGTTATCTTCTTACAAAGCAGGAGTTGGGGGAGTTGTCAGATATGATAAGGGGAGGTTCCTATATGCTTTTGGAAAAGCTTGTGAGCACTGGAATAATTATTATCTAGAACTTCTTTCCATGAAGACTATTAAAGAGATGGTAAATGATTGGATGGAGTATAAAGGGATCATGATTAAAGGAGATAATGCCAATGTTATCAAGCTCATTAAAACTCTTACAAAAAAGGAGGGAACAAATTTGAAGATTTTTCATTTATTAAAGATTTTAGTTATGTAATCTTTAACTGTATAGAAAGGAGTGGTAATAAGTTAGCGGACTTATGTGCTAACTATGCCATCTTTGATGATTTTTGTTGGGATAATTTAGTTCTTAATAAGATTCCTCCTTCATTTACTAAAATATTGACGGAGGAATCGGTAGGATATGGTGTGTAGTTGCTTCATTGTTCCTTTTTGCTTTTTTAGGTTTAATGTAATTTTTTCTTTCTCAAAAAAAAAAAAAAAAAAAAAATTTTTAAAAAAAAAAAAAAAAAAAAAAAAAACAAGGTTTTATTAATGTGCAGTTTTGCTTACTTACCTCTAACCTATTATACTTTACTTTTTTTTGCTCTGCATATTTTTTATTTCTGTTAATTTTTGTAGGTATATTCATAAGTCAGATATCTTAGTGCCATGGTTTTCTATTAAAGGATATTGATCAAAGTTCATTAGTTATTCCTTTCTATTTTTTGGGTTGTGACCTCTTACCACCCTAGATCATACCTAGGTTTTTGTGTAATTCTGCTTAGTAGTGACTTTAAGCTCGTAGGTTTTATTTTGACTTTTTTTATAGCTCATTTGAGCAGTAGTAAGCTTGAGGGCTCTTTAAGGACCTTATAACTTATTTTTTATGAATGTGTAGGCTCCTCTAGGGGTTTCCAAAAATAAATTCAAATTTTAATTTTTGAACTAATTGTACTATATGATCTGATTTGTACTATATGAAAATTTAAAATCTTACTTAAATCATGATTTAATTAATGATAGCAGGTTATATTGTACAATCATGATCGCACCATATGATTAACACAGATGAAATTTGGTTGTCCCAAAGATCATACCAAATGAAATAATGAATTTTGTAACTAATTGTACTATAAAATATTCATATCGTACTAGACAAACGACTTGAGATTAGCTAACCATACATTATAATTATAGCAGTATGGGACAATTGATAGAGATAATTTCCAATCATCCTAGAAATCATTCTATATGTATAAAGACAAAGTGAATAGATTGTACTGGATGATCTTTGGATTATAATGTATAATGTATTTGAAAAGTTGAATAGTTCGTCTGAACAACTACTTATATTGTACTGAACGAGCCTAGTTTTTGAACTGATCATATAGTATGAATTCTAATCGTACTGTTTTAATATTGACAGTAAACTTGAATTTTTAGGGTTTCTTTAAACCTGATACTTAAGCAATGTTTTTTATCTCCTAAAACAAAAAAGAGGATTATGTGAATATTGATGGAACTCTAAGAAAGAAGCTTTTGAGGGAGATCTAGGGTTTCATAGGAAGGAGAATGTGAGGTTGAGTATGAGGGAGGAGTGTGAGGGGATCACATAGTTGATCATAGCTAGCTATATTGTTGCTCTTCATTGGCCTTGGTGAGTTCTTAAAAGCTCTCATTGAGGTACTCAACCTTCTACAAGAGGGAGAAAAAGGATTCAAGGCTCATTGCCTATGCACGGATTCCAATTCTTTCCCATCACTAGGAGGAGTAATAAGGAAATGGGGTTATCTGTCTTCTCCTTGAGGAAGAAAAATGATTCAAGGTCTATTGTCATCACCGGGGGAGGTACTATAGCTTCCGGCACTCTGCCACATCAAGTTTGGTAAAAGTGAGTATGTAAAAGATTCCTTGCCTTGTTGTGGAACAAAAGGAGAGTAACTTTTAACTAGTGCAATTCTCAGAGCTGTGGACTAAGGTGAATGGATGTAGGACAATGTTGATCAAACCACTATAAAATTTTTTATGTGCTTTTTCATTTTTCACATTTAATTTTTCACACCTAATTTCTATAATATTTGTTTGGTGAAAAACTGAAATTAATGTTCTTTTGTGTTAAATAGAATTTCATCATCATTATTGAAATTGTTGATAAATTATTAGCTTCTCATCGGGTGACCAAATTATTTATTTCAATGTTTTGAAAAAATTACAAAAAAATAATATTATTCCTACTTAGGATTTTTTTAATTTATTAATCCCCCCCTTCTCTTGTTGCTCCGCAGGCTAGTTCTGTGTGGTTAACATTTGCTAATTTATTTCACATTCTAGGATTATCATTTGCTAATTTCACAACCTTGGTGCGCCTCGAGCTAGTTACTAGGATTATCATTTGCTAATTTAACAACAGTCTTAAACATTCACATTTTAAGGTGGCCAGGAGCCATCACCAAAAGAATTAGGAAGAGCAAATGATAATCCTTTAGCACACTCTCCTTGCAGAATATATATATATATATATATTATGAACCAAAAATCATGCACCCAAAATAAACTGCAAAACATATTGATAACCATAGAAGAGTAAACATGAATATCATAAACATTAATAACATGATAGTGCCAGTTGGTAGTTAAGAAGTAAATGTAGAAATTAAAAAAAAATTTAACAACAAATGAAGCCAATAGTTATCAAAACCATATGCATTTGAACCAGAATGAGACTCCCTAGAAAAAATGTAAGAAGAATTATAGCATAGCATAGCATATTAGAGGCACCCAAAATTATAGGTGAAAAATTAAAGTGGGTTGTGTTCCCATATCTTCAGAGAGAAAAACTAAAAGAAATCCATGATTTCTACCCACATGCAACCAATCAAATTTACCATTTTTCATATAGACACATAGGCTCACTTAAATATTCCAAGCCATCAAATAATCACACCTCACACTGCATTCCCTAACCAATAACTTAAGATGGAACATTTAAACTTGCTTTAAATAAGATAAGGTCCACAAGTCAAAAATAAAGAAAATAGAAATAGAAAAGGAACTACCAAAACATGATAGGAAGCAACCCCAAAGAGCACCCCGAACTAGACAACAGTTGGTCAAAATAAAATAATATCCTAAGACACCAATAAGTGATACAAATCATAAGAATCCAAGTGAATTGGCCCCAATGGTGTAAGCTACACTTGTAATATAGCAAGATCACCAACCCATAAAATTCTAAAAGAAAATAACCAATAAGAGAAAAAATTTGTGAGAAAAATACCCAAAATCCACCGATATGGCCCACCAGATGACAGCCCAGTAAGGGAAGAGAAGGAGAAATCATCAATATCATAATTAGACTTAAAACAGATAATACTTCTTGAAAAAAAATAAAGAACAATACACATAAGGACTAAAAGAATCACAAGCAATCCCTATAATCAAAAAATTGAAGCTTAAATTAGCATAGAAATCGTAGCTCCAACTACTAATACTAACTTAAAACCAAACAAGAGAACCTGAATAACTAAGTGGAGATGTGCCAATAAAGCTTAGCATTATAGTATATATAATGTCATGATGAAATAAACTCAATTTCCACTCAATGGAAATCCAATATACCCACCCATCCATCTCAAAGATACCATGCATATAATGAATGGATTGGAGTAGATTGTGAAGTGATAGAGATTGAATTCATAAGAAAAACATAACAAGAATTCCTCTCCCACCACCCTAGAGGGTATAGAAAATAATAATTAAATACCATACACTCTTCATCCAATAAGATACTAAAATTAACTTCCATGAAAATAGAGCAAGGGTACTACGAAATACTCTCAGTAAAACCACCTAACTTGAAGCTCCACCCAAGAAAGTAGCCCGTCAATAGCATAATCCACATAAAACCATCATAGAACAATCCAAAAAATTATAGGCTTAGAATAGATGAGCAACACATAAGAATAAAATAAAAAATTTATAAATTACAATCATAGCTTAAATCATCCCAAACACCACAACTAAAGATGAGGAATAGATAGTAAAAATGCAAGACAGGAACCATTAAGGCAAACAAGATTGGGGATAAGAAAACCAACCCAAAACTATACCAAACCTAATAGGCAAATGCAACCCCAATCAGTATAGTTATTATTAAATCCACCTTTCCCCCTCTTATTCAGAGATAGAAAGAAAGAGCAGCAAGTGTACTTAAAAGCATAATCATAAGGATTACTATCTCTGCAGACAGTACACTACAAAAACCAACACAAAGAAATAAAGAAAATTAGAAATTATTATCAATGCAACAAAAATTTTGAATAGAGCTAAAAAAGCATGAAGGCCAAACTTAGAATCCGTAAAAAAACCAACATTAAAAGATCCCATAAGGAACAAAGCATCTGCCCCATGCAAGAAGGAAGCTTAAACTCTGACATAGGCTAAACCAATTTAGTCTAATCTAATTAGTCTTTCCAACGTGTTAGGCAACTTAAAACAAGTGAAATTAGTAAAAAATAATAAAAAAAAATCCCTTGAATACAACCATGATTGGCTAACCAATCAATGCACGCATTTTCTTCCATGAAAATGAGTTGTAGAGCAATTTAAAAAAAAACAAAAGCTGTTGAATTTCCCTATGAAGGTAAAACAAATCTGAATTACAAATTTTATCATGATAGTCTTTCAAATAATAAAGGCTATAACTTTCTTAAACCTCAATTAAAATATTAATAATGCAAAGAGAAAGACATAATTTAATCCCATTTAAAATAATAGAAAGCTCAGCATAAATAACATAACACTTTTGTAAGGGATAAGTATAGACCATGATGGTGTTCCCATGAGCATCCCTAGTAATTCCACCATAACATAACTAAAATCTTTAACCAAACTGTCTGCATTAATTTTAAAAGATTTATAAGGGGATTTAGACCAATAAACCAACATATGCTTGTCATAAAAACGATTTCCTTGAAGGGAGATTTTGAAATCTTGAGCCATAAAGGAGTATCCTCTAAAGTTTTTCGTGGACAGAAGGTTAGCAAAGTAAAGTATCAAAACATTATCTTTTTCTAATAATATGATGATGTTACATGCAAATATCATTAAAAAGAGAGTTATTTTTGTCAAACCGTATGTACTGCAAAATAAGGGATGGAATTAGATTCCTAATATAACCTCTAGAATAAATAAACCATAGATTAAGCATGGCATTGGTGCTAATATTAACTCTAAAATGATTCAGACTAAATAAATCATCAAAATGAGTCTAAATTTTGATAGCAATAGGCGTAGAAATAAATACATGGTCCATTTTCTCCACATAATAGCAACACTGATTTTTGGATGGTAAAATGAAGCCTCTTTTTAGTAAGTTCTTATCAATAGTAACATATCTATACCTAATTCTCCATATAAATTTAGCATTCGAAGAGGGAATACTTTTATGCTAATTCATGGAAAAACTAATGGTGATAGAATTCTTACCTCTCAATGCATTCCAAGCATCCTTTAATCTAAACATACCATCATTAGAAAGTTACATAATAAGTACTCATCAAACATAATATTTATCATAAGTTGTGAAATATGGTTAATAACATACTCCAAAAGAACTTCAACAAGTTTATTATAATCCCAACTATTCACAGTAATAAAAAAATTAACTTTAATAGCTGCAGTAAAGAAAGTATTAAGAAATGAATCAATAGAGTGAGAATCTAACCATTGATCTTGCCAAAAGAAAATATTACAACAACTAAGACCTCATTTAAAAGGAGGCTTAGTTTCCCAATTAATATTACAGTCTCTTCACAAATCTAGATTCACCCTTATTGTAAATGCACATAGTAGGATGCCTACTAACACAGTACTTGGATGACATGAACTTATCCTAAAGGTTAAGTTTAGAGGGAAAATTAAACCACATCTTGATTAAAAATGCATAAGATAAATAAACAAGCTTTTACAACCCCACCCCTTCCTCCAAAACCCTACCATAATTACGCCAAGAAGACTAATTAATTTTAGAATTACTGTTGATACCTTTTCAAGAAAACTTATTAAATAATTTTTTAAGACTTTTACAAATAACATAAGTAGGTTTTAAAATTTGTAAGATATAAATAGGTAAGGACCATCCTAATAAGGATCAATCTCCAACCATAACTTAAAAAATTTAATTCATAAGACTTAAGCCTATTTTGCACATAAGTAATAAGATCATCAAAGTTTTTCTTTATAGAAAAATAGGATCATGGTTTTCTAGAGAGAGAAAGCTTCGTCTTCGTGTTCGAATTATGGTTTCTAGTGTTTTTTCACAGCCGGTGGAGCAGTCGCCTGATGATCATCGGCGTTTCTCTGCTGATGTCATGGCTGCTTTGCGACCTCTGGGTCCTCTACGAACCTTTGGTAGAGGCGCAAATGGAGTGATTATCAGAGATGGGATGAGACCTCCGACTCATCATCCTCTGGTTGAAGGCAAGGGAAAGAAGGTGATTATGGATGATGCAGCGGCTAGGAGGAATGTGGATCCAATAGAGATGTCACGTACACATTCTTGATTCTTCAACTACGGATGTTGGTTTTTTGAAGGATTTTCATTTTTCTAGAATTTCTGAGATGAATGATGGTCGGTGTGTGGAAAATGAAATGAAAATTGTGAATACTAAAAAATGGAAGGTTAATCTTGATCCTGGACAGGGTTCTGGTAAGGAGTCGATGAATGGCGAAATCTTGATAAATAATGTGGAAGATCTCAATAAACAGAAAGGTATGGAAGAGGTTATTGAACCTTGGACAAAGTCGGAGCACATCAAGATCGATTTTAACAGAGAACAAGTTGAGTTATCAGACGATGGGATTGCTGTTATACTGAATTCTGATATGGAGGAAAAAAATAAACAAGTTCTGAAGCATTCATTAATTATAAAAGTTTTGGGTAATAATGTGCCTTTCCTAGTTTGTAGTATAGAACTGAGAAAGAAATGGAGTAAATATGGCGGATTCCACATTACGTCAATTAGCATGAACTGGATTCTTTGTTCGTTCAAGACGGAGGAGGCTGTGGAGGAAATTCTAAAGGGCAGACCGTGGTATGTCAGTGGCTACATTGTCGGCATGGAAAGGTGGTCCTCTACTTTCGATCCTTATTCCTTCAAGGGGATCTCCACTCCTGTTTGGATCAGATTTCCATGTTTGCTGTTATACTGCTAGGATGAGGATAATATAACGAGAATAGCATCTCATTTTGGAGTACCGATGTATGTAGATGGGAATACATTTTGACGGGGGAAGCGGGAATTCGCTCGCTTCTGTGTTAAAATTGATCTGGAGAAGAAGCTACCGAACGGAGTATGGGTAGAAGGATCAGCTAGAAGATTTTTTCAACAGGCGGAGTATGAGAAGGTTGAATTGCTTTGTTATAACTGTGGTCGAGCATGGCACAATAAGGTTGAATGTCCTGATGGTGTTTTTCAGGGGATTATAGATCAAAATATTTGTAAGCCAGCTGATGCTACAGGTGAAGCAATGAAGAAAATTACTGAAGCCAATCCCTCTGTGATTAAGTCTAAATACGGTCCGTGGATACTTGTTTAATTCAAGAATAAATGATTTGCTAAGGAGAGAGGTGTTGGAAGAAGAGTAGTTGATTATAAAGGTATCAGGATGGAGAATATGGGGAATAAAAATTAGAAGAGCAATTTGCAAATATCAATTCCAGTAAAGGAGGAGATTGCTGCTGCTGAAGGTATTCATGGTATTGTGTTTGATAAATTACCAGGTGAGAAGAAAGTAGTTGAAGACAAGATACCTATGATTTTGATTACTAATAGGTAGGTTGTGTTGATTGAAGATATTGGAGAAGCAGCATTGGACAGTACTAAGGGAATTGAGAAGCTGAAAGACACGGATACTCCCTGCAATGATGAAGTTGCTGATGCTGGAAATTTGGGTATGACTATAGTTTATCCTGGTATAGTGAATAATGAAATGGTTGTTCACAGTGGTGTCATTAAGAATAAACTTTCCAAAGAGTTAAAATCGTTGGGACTACTAGAAACAAGATATAAAAAGAAGAGGAAGGATGGAAAGGTGAATTCCATGAATGGGGAGGGATCCCCAGCTAGGTTGTAATGTCTACTCTATTATTTTGGAATTGCAGAGGGGCTAGGAAGAGGGAGGCCTCCTTGTATCAGAAGGAGATTATTAGAGAGCAGGATGTTTGTTTTATTGGGCTTATGAAGATAAAGTTGACTAGCATTGATAGGAGGGAGGTTGATTACCCTATTGGGAATGATTGGGATTTTTTCCATTTCCCTGTTGTTGGTCTTTCAGGTGGTGTGTTGGTGCTCTGGAATAAGAAGATTGTGTCGTTTGTGGTGAAGGAGTTTTCTTCCCAGCTGATTTTGCAAGGGCTTCTCCGCCTAGCTGTGGGGGTTAAAGGAGAGACACTTAGTTTAGTGCAATACTTAGAGGGTACCTCCAAGGAGTGGACGTAGGTCAAGGTTTGACCGAACCACTATAAATCTGGTGTGTTCTTTCTTTATTACTTCCGCGTTTTAATTTCCACACTTTGGTTTTGATTGTGGTGAAATTGGTTTTTATTTATGTTTTGATTGAAAGATATTTTTTACCAATTCACCTCTATCTCTTAATTAGCTTTGGGCCAGTTCATAGGGCGTAACATCCCTAACAAACTTTCAAGTGGTATCAGAGCACTTTCGAGTGTCATCTGAGCACTTTCAAGTGGTATCAGAGCAGGATTCATAAAATAAGATTTTAAAATCTTTTGAATTTCGATCCATGGCTAATTTTTCAAATCATAATATTGCGGAAGGATATTCAATCACCAGACCACCTTTATTTGAAAATATTACTTTTGATTTTTAGAAAATTCGCATGACTACTTTCTTGCAATCGATTGAATTTCGCATTTGGCATATGATTATAACTAGTTATTCATCACCGTCACGTATTGTTAATGGAGTTAAAACTGATATTCCTTTTAATCAATGGAATAGGGAAGAACAAGTAAATGCTCAATTGAATGCAAAATCTTTAAATTATTTTTTCTATACTTTAAATTCTGAAGATTTTATGTTAATATCCACGTGCACTACTGGTAAGAAAGTTTGGGATAAACTGCACACCATATATGAAGGCACTTGTGAAATCAAGCAATCCAAGTTGAATATGTTAATGCATGATTTTGAATTATTTTCCATGAAACCTTATGAGATGATCTTAGACATGTATACTAGGTTCATTCAAATTGTAACATCACTGCATGCCTTAGGAAAAGATTTTTCAAATTTTGTTAAAGTTAACAAAATTCTTTGTTGTCTATTAGATAAATTTGATAAAAGTTATTGCTATTTATGAATCTAAAGATTTGAATGTATATTCTATTTATAATTTGATTGGCTAACTCATTGCCTATGAGCAAGGGTTGGTCAAAGACTTTTGGATGCAGGTGAAATAATTGTTTTAAAAAACGGAAGATAGAGAAGAAGATAGCTTAGTTGGTGATGACTTGTCAAGCAAATCACAAAGCTCGCCAAAGTATAAGCAAAAGTGAAAAAAAAGGTAAAAATGATATGGAAATTCAAATTTCTTCTGATGTTATTTGCTTTCATTGTAGGAAACCTGGACATATGAAAAATAAATGCCCTAATTTAAGAATTCTTCCTACAAAAGAAAAGGGTAAGGCAAAGCTAAATTTAAATTGGGGAAATAATGAAAAGCAAAAAATCTTATGGGCAGACCTAGTTTCTAAAGCATCAGACCAGGAGAGAGATAATGGTTAAAAAGTCATCTTTGTTGTGTTTTGTTTTTTTTTTCTTTTTTTCTTTTCCTATTTCATGAAATTTGTTTTTCTAATCAACACACACATTCACTTTTATAAAAATGAAAAATCTACTTCCTATTTTTTCTTGAACTCTTTGGTAAGTTGCGATTGACTTCTCTTAAAACAGTCAAAGGAAGGAAACTCATGTGTTTGACTCTCAATCTCCGTTTCCTAAAAGAGGTTATTCTACTTTTGATTTAAAATCTTTTTCATCTTTTAAATTGGTTTTTGAAACAATTTTTTTATCTCCCTATATTTTTTTTATCGCATAGGAATCTTTTGCAAGGTACTGAATCTACATCATAATTTTCTTAGTCAAGAATTTTGTTTTTGTCAATAGTATGGGTTTACTTTTGGTTTTTAAGATTTCAGAAAAATAGCATATTCAAAAAAATTGGCCAATGATGCCAAATATAAAAGATGTGCAAAGATGCCAATTTGAAAAAAAATAGAATACACAAATTGTATCAAAAGAGGCGCAGTGCGCCAACCAATTGTCAAGAGGCACAAAATGAGCCTACAAATTTAATGCTTACCATTCTTGTACTTCTTAAAAGCTTAAGAAAATCCTTGATACTTTCGATACTTGAGTTTGAAAATCTTGATTCTTGATTCAACAATTCGTGCATTGATCTTCTATTAGATATATTTTATGGAAGAGTTTTTGAAAAATGATTGTTTTTTTCTCTAATTTATTCCTTGATTTTGATATTGAATTAAAAAGTTTTTTTGCCTTTTTAAAAGAACTTGAGTTTGGATTATCAAACTCTGAATTTCTAACCTTTTCTGTGCTATGCGTTGTCAATTCAATTCTACTAATTTTTTTTTATTAAAACTAAGAGGTAACTTTCTCATTTTAAGAATATTTGCTTTTTCACTAGATTAGGGAACATTTTTTCTTTTGTTTGTTTTGTTTTTTGTGCCTCCTCTCTTTTTGATAATGTAAAAGGGGGAGAACGTAATGTTGAATTTGTATCCTTTTTTTTCTTTTCAAGAAATTAAAAATAACAAAAATATTTTTTATCTCTCTTATTTTTTAAAAGCGTTTATTCTAGTGAGGGGGAGATTAGGAGAAATTCCTTTTTTTTTGAAAATTCAAATTGAATTGTTTGCCATCATCAAAAAGGGGGAGATTGTTGTGGATCAATGGTTTATGATTTTGATGATAGCAAATATTTTTATTTTTCTACGTCTTCCTTATGTACTGATTTTTCAGGTTCACACGATCGGACTATAATTTGGAATCAGCTCAAGACTGGGTAGACTAGGTCTGAGTCAGTTTGTACATTTTTTTCCTTTCTTGAGTCTATTGTATTTGGTATGGCTCCTGATGTTTTGTAACTTGGAAGATTTTCTATTGCTCCCTAAAGATTTCTATTTTTGGTAACATCATCCGGGATGATATTTATATCGTCCTGGACGATCTGTCCAAAAAAAGAAATACTAATTAGGGAATCCTCATTAAGGAAACCGTCATATGTTAATCGGCCTGGATGATACTTATATCGGCCAGGATGATAAGCACAATTCAGAAAGAATCAGCCGCCATGATCGTATTAGGTATTCATTATTTTAAGAAATCGGCCAGGACAATATACACATCGTCTAGGACGATTTAACTCAATTATTCCTAAATTGATCTAGTATCTTTGGAAAGCATTAATGGCTAATTGATCATCCAAGACGATCATAGGATTGGCTAGGACAATTGCTTGGAAGATTTACATCAGCTAGAATCTATTCAGGGCGAGGATCAGGACTATTGAAATCGGTTTTAAACTAATCGTCCGGGACGATGTAACCAATTTTCTTCTGATCGTCCCAAATTATCTCGGGCTAATGAGCTGAATTTGAACTGATCGTACAGGACGATATGCCTATCGTCCTGGACGATAATGTCGGCAACTTTCATTAATGAGCTTGTTTTGAGATCTTCTATTTAAGCTATGACATAATACTTTGTAAGTGTCTTTGGCAGCCATTGTAGCTTCATTCTTTTAGGGGAAACTTGAAGAGAGATCTTGAAAGGGAGTGAAGAAAGGGTGGAGTTTGAGAGAGGGAGAAGATCCTGTGAGGGGGGACTCAAGGGAGTGTGGAGGGGGTTCCACATGGTTGCTCCGGCAAGCTCGCACCTGAATATCATCGAATTCAAGGCTTTTATCGAGGGAAGTTCACCAAAGAAGAAGATCTCTTTGGTGTCAAAGGACCCAGTGACTCCACCGCACTGGGGAAGGTGGAAGTGATTTTGTAAGGGCTTCTCTGCCTAGTTGTGGGGGCTAAAGCAGAGACACTTAGTTTAGTGTAATACTTGGAGGGTGCCTCCAAGGAGTGGACGTAGGTCAAGGTTTGACCGTACCACTATAAATCCAGTGTGTTCTTTCTTTATTACTTTCGCATTTTAATTTTTGCACTTTGGTTTTGATTGTGGTGAAATTGGTTTTGATTGAAAGATATTTTTTACCAATTCATCTCTATCTCTTAATTAGCTTTGGGCCAGTTCATAGGGCGTAACATCCCTAACAAACTTTCAAGTGGTATCAGAGCACTTTATAGTGTCATCTGAGCACTTTCAGTTTCCACCAGGTTTGTGCCAAATGAAACTTCTACAAAGCTTTTCCAACTCATACAAAACTTTTTTAGGAACCAAAGAATGAGTTACTAAAATGTTAGGCATAGATAACAAAGAGCTTGTAATGAGAGTAATCTTGCCTCCCATTTATAAAGACTTCTTACCCCAAGCATTGAGCCTATCCATGACATTACTCAACAGTTCTTAAAAATCAGCCATCTTTAATCTATTAAGAGACATCTTAATCCCTAGATAACTCAGCTCCTTAACAACTTTGTAACCAAATAATCTAGCAATCTTCTTCTTTATGGGATATCTAACCACCTTACCAAATATAATCTTAGATTAATTGACATTAATCCTTTGGCACGTCTATTTGCAAAAGTCTTCAACAATAACCTTCAAAGCTTTAACTAAAGCCATGGAAACATGAGAGAAGATAAACACATCATCTGCATAGAGAAGATGTGTAATCCTTGGGCCTCTAGGAGAGACTTTAATACCAAGATTCTGTACCTTATGCTCTAAAGAATTAGATATCAACTGGAAGCACATAATGAAGAGATAAGGAGAGAGTGGGCATCCTTGACGGAAGCCACTTTGAGCATTAATCCAATCAGATTTCTTCTCATTAATAATAATGAAAAATCTCACATCTACAACACATTTCATGAGAATATTAGAAAACATAGAAGGAAACCCATACCATTTAAGAATTTGACCAAGTGTAGGCCACCCCATGCTGTCATACGCCTGCTCCATATCTAGTTTCAAAGCCATCAATCCCTTCTTATTCTTGGAGATTCTGAACTTATGGAATATCTTTTGAGCCAACAAATAATGCTCAGAGATTAATCTTCCCAGAATAAAGGCCATTTGCTCCCCAGTGATCATCTTGGAAATTCACCTCTTCAATCTGTTAACTAAAATAGTAGCTGCAATTTTATTATTAGTCTGGCATAAACTAATCGGCCTGTAGTTGGATGGAATCAGGGGTTTTTTTATTTTAGCAATAAAAACAATAAGAGAATCCTTCCAATTCATACTCATATGACCAGAATTTAGAAAGCATTCGATAGCCTCCCCAATGCTTTCCAAACAATATCCCAATAGAACTTATAGAAGGAGGTAGTGACACCATCCATACCTGGAGATCTATTATTTCCCTGTTGAAAAATCGAAACCTATAGTTCAGCCACAGTGAAATCAGCACTCAAAATAGCTACCTCTTCCGGATTCAATTTCTGGTTCTCAGAAGCCACCGGCCAACTTGATAATTCACAAGTTCTGGATTGCCACTTTGCTTCAAAATACTGGATAAAAACCTTCTCAATTTGATCATCTTCCTCTTGTAAGTTGTTGGGCACATCTCTGATTTGAACCACCCTATTCCTATCCCTTCTTGCCGTGGAAAAATTGTGAAATAACTTTGAATTAATGTCTCCTTCCACATGCCACATGGCTTTTGCCCTTTGATTCCACCAAGTGGACAGTCTCCTCAATGTCACATTAAGCTCATGAAATTTGCTTCTATGCAAAAGAAGATCCTCACCTGACCAATCCTCTCCCATAGCTTTTTTGTTTTGAAGTTCAAGTATTTCTCTTTTCAGATTTTCCTTAAGCTCATTCAAATCTTTACATTTATTTTTACTCCAAAAAATTAATGCTTTAAGCGTTCTATTAAGCTTCCTTTGTAGGATGACACTTTTATCACCAACATCATTCTTCTTCCAAGAATGATACACAATGCTCCTAGCCACTAGATAGGATCTCCTTGTATCCACAAATTTAATGCTCTTCATCTTGGAACGTATCCTTTCATCCAATTTGAAGACAATTGGACTATGATCTGAAGCCACTCTTGCTAGATGCCTAGTAAGAGCTAAAGGAACATTTTGAAGAGCAACCGAGTTCACCAAGCACCTATCCAACCTCTCCCCTATCTGAGAGGCTCTTTCCTTATTGTTGCACCAAGTAAACGTGGTCCAATACTTCTCACATCATGGAAATCTGAATTCGTCATAAAATGCTTCATATCTCTAGGCCCTTTGGAAAATAAGAACCTCTTACCTCCTCTCTTCTCCTCCTTGTTCAAAATACAATTGAAATCCCCACCAATGATAGAAGGAATATAGTCCAAAATGCCCTCTTTAAGCTGTCTCCAAAGATCCTCCCTTTCCTTGTAACACCGGCTCCCATGCGGTGGAGTCGCCTGGTCCTTTGACACCAAAGAGATCTTCTTCTTTGGTGAACTTCCCTCGAGACAAGCCTTGAATTCGATAGTATTTAGGTGCGAGCTTGCCGGAGCAACCATGTGGAACCCCCTCCACCCTCCCATGAGTCCCCCCTCACAGGATCTTCACCCTCTCTCAAACTCCACCCTTTCCTCACTCCCTTTCAAGCTCTCTCTTCAAGTTTCCCCCAAAATAAAGAAGCTACAATGGCTGCCAAAGACACTTACAAAGTGTCATGTCATAGCCTAAATAGAAGATCTCAAAATAAGCTCATTAATGCAAGTTGTCAACATTATCGTCCAGGATGATAGGCATATTGTCATGTACGATCAGTTCAAATTCAGCTCATCAGCCAAAGACGATTTGGGACGATCAGAAGAAAATTGGTTACATCCTCCTGGACGATCTAACAATCATCCCAGACGATTAGTTTAAAACTAATTTCAATCGTCCTGATCATCACCCTGAATAGATTCTGGCTGATGTAAATCATCCTGGCCAATCCTATGATTGTCCCGGATGATGTGATCGTATCAATCAGCCATTAATGCTTTCCAAAGATACCAGATCAATTTAAGCATAATTGAGTTAAATCATCCTGGATGATGTGTATATCATCCTGGCCGATTTCCTAAAATAATGAATACCTAATCTGATCATGGCGGCTAATTCTTTATGAATTGAGCTTATCGTCCAGGCCGATTAACATATGATGGCTGCCTTAATGATGATGCCATAATTAGGGTTTCTATTTTTGTATAGATCGTCCATGACGATATAAATATCATCCCAGACAATGTTACCAAAAAAAGAAATCTTTAGGGAGCAACAGAAAATATTCCAAGTTGCAAAACATCATGAGCCACACCAAATACAATAGACTCAAGAAAGGAAAAAAAAGTACAAACTGACTCAAACCTAGTCTACCCAATCTCGAGCTGATTCCAAATTGCTGTTCGATCGTGTGAACCTGAAATGTCAATACATAAGGTAGTCGTAGAGAAATAAAAATGTTTGCTATCATCAAAATCATAAACCATTGATCCGAAACAGAAATCGTAGTATGCACTATGTGGCTTGGGGAGAATTGTGTAAACCAGGAAGTACGGGAGGGATGGGACTTCAATCCCCTATTATTAGGATTGGTTCTTTGAGATCAAAGCTGGCTTGGGATTTTTTTTAGAAACCAGAGACACTTTTCCATAGAATAATCATGCATAAGTATGGGGATGAGATTATGAATGATACGCACAAGAGGGTAACATCTACTGCCTGGAAAATCCTGTTAGATGGGAGGAGATAGCTGAAGAATATAACCAGATGGAAGATTGGCAGTGGGGAGAAGATTAGTGTGCTGAATGAGGTCTGTTTGTTGGATATGAGTATTAACCGGTGGCCAACATTTTTGGATTATATTTCTTTGGAAGGAATGTATGTCCACCAATTATTACTAAGTGAAGGCCAATGGAATTATGCATTGCTTAAGGAAGGTTTTCATCCTGATCTCATCCAGTTGATCAGTCAAATCAAGACAGATTTTGGTTTGGAAGACCGGATGGAGCTGCTGAGTATGTGCTCGGGTAAATCAGTGACTGCTTTGTCTTACGAGCACATGATAAAAAGTAAATTCAATATGGATGATGATGGGTATTATAAGTGGCTTTATAAACTTAAACTTAACAAGAAAGTGGAGATATTCTAGTGGAGGCTTGGGAAATCTGCAATTCCTACAAACTTATTTCTCAAATACCGCCGGATTGCTGTTGTTGATTCATGCACTAGAGGCTGCAATGCAGTTGAGAGTTATGAACACATTATGGTCCAATGCAAATATGTGGTGGAAGTTATTACCCAAATGCTTGAGTGGGGTATCTACATTCTAGTTTTCCAATCGCTAGAATGTTGTTTGCAGGAGCTAAGAAGGCTAACCTTTCGAAATCCTGGCATTGTTAAAATCTACTGCACTATTGTTTATCTATCTTGGAAGAATTGAAATGCTGCGAAACATGGCGAAACTGCTTTGCCCTGCTCTTTGGTAGCTACAAATGCTTTTTCCTTGGCTATTAATAAAGCTAGTCCAATTCTTTCCAACTGGGGTACTAATCTCCTTAGGGAGTCTTGTGCTTCTTGGTGCCCCCCTCCGAAAGACTGGATGAAGATCAATGTAGATGCTTCATTGCTTAGTTCAAACAGTGCTGGAATCGGTGGAATCTTCAGGGATCACAAGGGAAGGATCATCATGGCTTTTGGGAAAAAGAAGGTCCATTGGGACATTGCTAAACTTGAATTGGAGGCAGTGTTCTCGGTAAGAGAATACATTAGGAGTTGGATGCTTGAGTACAAAGGGGTAATTATTGAGAGTGAAAATCTCAACATTATTACTTTCATACAAGTTTCTTTCAAAAAGAATAAATGGATTGGGGATAGGTGGCCGGCAAAGGAACTCTTCTTCTTAAACAATTTTCATAAAGTTGTCTTTTAACATGTCCATAGAAGTTGTAATAAGGTAGCCATTATATGTGCTACTATGGCTTTGACTAGTTGTTTCTTTTTTGATAGCTCTTCTTTAAATAACATTCCTTCCTAGTTATTGAATTCAATCAAGGAGGAATGTGAACCCTTTTTTAGGAATTGTAATTAGATTCTTTGGTTCTTAATGCATTTTTGATGCATTTATTCAAAAAAAAAAAGTAATAAGATCATCAAAAATAAAGGATTTCTTTCTGCCTTTGTAAAGGGGAACTCCAAGATTCTTAATAAGTAAGGAACCTTGCAAAAAGAAAGTAATACATTTGATAGAACTAAAATGATCCAAGGGGACTTTGTTAGAGGTAATAAAGCATTTCTTGCTGTTATTATGGAAAAGACCACTCTAAATCTCAAAATTATGTAAAAATCTCATAAGAAAATCAAACAAGTTTAAGAAACCATAAGTAAAAATAATAGCATCATCTTCAAATTATAGGTGAGAGATTAGAAAACCACCCATAGTTCTATAATTAAGATTTGGGTAATTTTGATAAAGTCTAACAAGGCCACTAGATAAAAACAAAAAAGAAATAATAAAAGGGCAGATCACGAGACATTTTAAAGAAAATTGTGCTTTTACCATTAATAAAAATAATTATAAAATCCTTCAATAAAAATTTTAATAAGATAAATAAACATTGAATTAAAAATAAAAAAGTGTAAAATGTTGTAGATAAAATTCTAGCTGATGTTATCATAGGCTTTGGCTATCTAATTTTAAAATAATGTTTCCCCCTCTCACCTTGATATCAAGGTCATTTAGGAGCTCTTGAGAAAGTAAGTTGTTATAAGAAATAGCTTTCACCATGGAAAAACTAGTTTTGTTAGGAGAAATAATTTTGGGAAGCAAAAGAGAAAAAGGATTCATAAGAATTTTAAAATCCAACTTGCTAAAGAAAGAGCAAAGACTAATATGCAAAAAATCATCCTAATTATTAATGGCAAATTTCTTAGGAATAAGCACAATATGAGTGGTAGAAAAAAACATAGGAAAGATGTTGATAGCAAAGAATTCTTGAAGTAAAGCCTTCTGGCCTTGCCACACAGTCGGAATTCATACCATGAACAATCTCCTTAATATCCTACAAGGAAGAAAGTTTGGTAAGGGACATGTTATAATTCTCATTAATGATAATTGGATAATGAATATGAATAGGATAAAAGTTGTTATTGAATAAATTTTTAAAATGCTCCACATCAAAATTAGCAATTCCTCCACATCCTCAATTCATGAACCATCAAGAAGAGAAATTTCATTAATGAAATTCTTAGATCTATCCTTTTTTACCATGTCTTGAAAGAACTTAATGTTGTTCTCCCCTTTAATGAGGTGCTTGGAGGCTGCTTTTGGTTCCTAAAAAAAATGTCTTCCTAAGCTTGAAGATTGAACAATAATTTTTTTGCATCTTAAAGGAGCCTAAAATTTTCATTAGAAGGATCAAGTTAATAATTGTGCTCATTAGAATTAATTTTATCCTCAATAGCAAAAATATTAGTGAATTAATTTCAAAAACATTTATATTCCACCAATTAATTTTATACTTTAATCTTTCAAGGTTCAAGCACAATTTATTCATGCCCAAAATATAGTTAATTCAATAATAGCTTGATTAGCTAATTCAAAATTGTTCAAAACTAAATCAAAATAAATAAGGTTTTTATTAGTACTGCAAGGTAGTTGCAAAGAGGTTAAAGTATTATTATGTTTATAGTAAATATCAGCCATTTGCTCATCTAAATTGTTGACTATATTAGAAACTTGCCATTGATTAGATAGAATAGAGAGATAAGAGTCTATTTAAAACCTATTAAAAAATTGTAGATTTCAATGCTTTTATGTTATTGTCAGGAATTCCATTATCTTTCCAATTGATCCAAATCCATAAAGCCGCCAACTTCAGTGTTAACATTTACAAAAGAATATAGTTCCTGTGTTGGTCCCATTGGAACAGTATCATTATTATTTGCCACATTAAATTTTTGCACAAGATAAATGGATGAAAAATAAAGGATTACGTAATACTATGCCCATGCATTCTATAATGATTGCAAACAAATTTGGCTTTTTGTATATACCCACATTTCTCAGGACCAAGCCATATTTCCTTAGGATGTTTTTAGAAACATCCATTTAAATGAAAATATGAGCTACTAATGGATGATAGATGGAGGCCATAGCCTAATCCCTTTATAAGGGTCTACCTTAAATTGAAGCTAAAGCAAACAAAATTTGGAAGTTAAACAGATGCTGCCTTAAGTTCAAAAATGAAACCAACACAGGGGCAATAGGCAGTTCATCATTAAATGCAATAGGCATAATTATGAATTTTTTAAGTTCAAGCTTATTTTATTTCATTAAGTCCAAGGATTTGCAAAGTCGACATGCACTTTTACATGTGGCACTAATTGATTGGACATTTATAAAACATGTACATCTCCTAGATAGCATGGAATTTGTATTAAATCAATTAAATTAAATTAATGTTATTCATCTAAATACAAGATGAATCAATGAATCAAATTTTTTCAGCAAGCTCTCAGAACCAGATTCAGCCATAGAGGTGATTTGGCTTGATTCATATAAACAACACAATGCCTAGATCAAATTCAAGCTAGAGAAAGATCTAACTCTCCTTTTATAATTCATCGATTATATTGTTATGGATTGGAAGTTAGCTTCACACTCAACTAAACCAATGAATTCTATTCTTGAGATAAGAAACTACCTTTACACAATGTTTGATTGAAGGGGCTTCTTGTTCCTTCACATTTGACTAGACCTACAAAAAAAAATTTCTTCTAACTATAATAGTTGAAGTTATTAAGATTTCTTTTCCTGGGTAAGGCGACCCACAAAGGGGCCTATCCGTTAATTAAAAAAAAAAAATACAAAGTCTTTAAAGGGCCTTAACCTCACAAAGGCTCAAAAGAGCTACAAAAAAAGCAAAAAATTCTAAGAGCTCGAGTTCCCTACTAAATAAAAGTACAAAATAACCTAGGTACAATCTACGGTGCACAGGAACGAGCACACAAAAAAGAAGAAAGATCAAAAGAGTAGCTTTATGCACCACCTTCCCAACCAAAGCTCCAATATTAAGAAAACCTGCATGAAAAATTCTTGAAAAAAATAGGTGAGAAGCAATATTGAGAATACATAAAGGACAAAAATCACAATAACATGAGTGATTATCCATAAAACACAAAGGGTAAGCATAAGTAAAGGTATTTTGCCATCAACCAGCATAATTGTAGAAATTAGCAAACTTAACCACTGAGATATAAAAAAGCATCAACCATCTTCCAGAATAAAAGACCTGAATAGAAACTACAAACCCGCAAGAGTCATTATTCACCGAGAAATTGAAATAGGAAACCATAAAGCCCAGAATATAGAACAGGCACCAATGCATAGAACCCTTAAGGTAGATAGAAAAAAACCTCTAAGGTAAGAGAAAAGAAATAAAAAAAACTCAATCATGAAGAATTGAAAGTTAAAAAAAATTGCAAAAGGAGCTACTACAATGCTTCATGAAAAATCAGTTCCAAACCAACCAAAAGATAGTGGAAAAATTAGCCCAAAACCAACTAGCATAATAAAATGAATGGCCTCCCGAGCTCAAACAAATAGAACCTGAAATGCCAACAAAACCAAAACCCAGGTGCCACTCCAGTCTACACTCAAACCCAATAAAGTTCAAGAAACCCCTAAACGAAGAAAGGCAGTAGACCAAAAAGAAAATTGCAAAGGATGATACCAGCCAAAGAATCTCAAAAACACTCCCAAAAGACCATGAGAAGAAAACAAAAAGAGGAAGTAACAAACATCCTAAAACTAGAGGAATCCATAACAGAGGGAAACCATGCAAAAAATTTATGCATACAACCAAATTGACCTAGCGACATGATGCAAAAAACCCATAGAAAGTTAACCTGAGGTAGTCCAACATTGGAAAAGATGAGTAGCACAAGGGTATGATCTCAAAAATAAAAATAAAATAAATAAAGCTATATAATAAGCCAAAATTGGAGAACCACCAACCTGCAAAATAGAGGCCGACACCCATAAAAAACACAAAGGAGCCATGAGAACCAAAGCCAATAGCTAAATTCTAACATAGGAAAAACCAATTTTGCCTAATCTTAAAAGACCCTTTAAAGAAGTAGGTCAGTTGGAGGCAGAGAAATTGGAAAGACATTCCAAATTACACCCAACATTAGCAAGACAATCAGCATAAGCATTCCCTTTCCTAGACATGATAAAATTAATAAAGATAAACAACTGTTTAATCTCTCTAACAATATAAAAAAGATCTGGATTGCACATAGTATTATTAGTATTATTTAAACAATATATACTATAGATAGCATGAATTTCAATCCAAATGTTAGGAATGCCAGGAGAGATGCATAATCTAAACCCATGAAGAATAGCAGAAAGCTCAGCATAATTAACAGATCATTTATGTAAAAGGGCTCGTAAAGGCCAAAATAACATTCCCATAAACATCCCTAATAATCCCACCACAACTCAAGAAAAACACCTTGACAGAACCATGTGCATTCAACTTATAGGTATTATTAATGTGTTTGATCCAATAAACAAGCCTAGGCTTGGTAGATGAATGATCACCCTTCGACGAGATACCCAAGTAAGGAGCCACAAAGAAGTAGTTCTTAAGGCTCTTGCTAGAGAGCATATTAACATAAAAGAGTCTCAGAATATTTTCTTTCACATTCTTAATGATCATATGATGGTTCGTACCATTACTATTAAAAAGAGAATTATTTCTATCTAACCATAATAAACCAATAGTTAAGCATATCATTAACAGACAAATTAGCACTAAATTAATTTAATCTGAAAATATCATCAAAATACAATCAAAATTTAATAGCTATAGGACCAGAAAGAAAGACATTGTGCATGTTCTTCATACAATTACAATATTAACATTTTGAAGCTAATATGAAACCTCATTTAATTATGTTATCATCAGTGGGAATGAACTTACACCAAATTGTCCAAATGAAAATAGCAACAGTGGAAGGAATACTTTTATGCCATATCATAAAAAAAAAAATTATTAGTTGTATCGTTCATAGATCTAAAGGCATGCTAAGATTCCTTTAATTTGAAACACCCATCATTCGAAAGATTGCATAATAATAAATCATCAGAATCAGTGTTAAGAGGAAGGCTTAGAATTTATTGAATAATAGACTCATTAATAATATCAACAAGTTTATGATAATCCCCATAGTTCTTAGTAATGAAATATATCACCTTTACTGCAACAGCCAAAGTAGTTTTGATATTTGAATTAATAGAATGATCCCAAGCAATTGGTATTGCCAAAAGAAGATGTTACCACTACCAAGATGCCATTTAATGTGAGGCTCAACAACCCATTTAATATTATAAAGTCTCTGCCACACTTTAAAATCACCTTTATTGTAAAAACATATAGTAGGGTGCTTACCCAAACAATACTTAACATATATAAACTTAGCCCAAAAAATCACTTTTGCATGAAAGTTGTACCACAATTTGAAGGAGTAAGCATAAGCCAAATCATACATATTCTTGCAACACAAAGCACCCTCTTCTGAAACACCATAACATTTGTCCCATGAGGAACAAAAAAATTTAGAATTATTGTTGGTCTCCTTCCAAAAAATATTATTAAATAATTTATCAATTCTATTGTAGATCGCCTGAATAGGTTGAAGAGTTTGGAATATATAGACAAGAAGGGAACAAAAAACACTTCAAATAAGTGTCAATCTACCCCCAAAAACTCAAGAAATTAGAATCCAAAGACATAAGCTTGTTATGCACAGAAATGATCAAATCATCAAAGAGAAAGTTTTCTTCCTACCTTTGAACAAAGGAACACCGAGGCACTTAATAGCTAAATGACGTTGCACAAAACCAATAAGGCCTTTATTAGCTGTAATACATACATGAGGCACATTATTGGAAGTATTAATGTAACTATTATTCATGTTCAGAGAAAGCTCGCTAACATTTTCAAAATTTTGAAAAACATATTATAAGCCTATTTATCATATTTAAGCAAGCATTAGTAAAGATGATAAAATCATTTGTAAAACATAAATGAGAAATAGGAGAACCACGCAAAATATTGAAGTAAAGGGAATGTTGATTTTCAAAGAGGTTGACAATACCTCTAGATAAATACTTAGCACCAATAATAAAAAGAGCAAGAGCGATAGGATCATCTTGTCTTAAGAAATGAGAGGATTTAGAAAAACCAGTTCTTTCAATTCATAATAATAGAAAAAAAGGATTCTTCAATGCATTTTCTGATGAGACTAATAAAAATTGAATTAAAACCAAATAGATGTAAAATATTTTAAAGAAAATTCTAGTTTATATTTTCATCAGCTTTGGCATAATCTTTCAAAATTATGCTACCACCTCTCACCCTAACTTCAAGGTCATACCAAAACTCTTGGGCCAAAAGAATGTTATCAAAAATAGTTTGACCCTTGACAAACCCCATTTGATAAGGAAAAATAAATTTAGAGAGGAGACTTGTTAAATGATTCATAAGAATTTTAGAAATCCGCTTACTAAAAAAAGTGCAGAGACTTACAAGTCTAAAATTATTCCAATTGCTAACATAATTATTTTAGGAATGAGAGCAATAGAAGTGGAAGTGAAAAAATTAGGAATATTATGACGAGAAAAAAATTCTAAAATAGTAGCATAAAGATCCTTACTAATAATATACCAAGCTCTTTGGAAATACTTAGTAGTAAAACCATTCGTCCTAGCCACAGAGTCAACATTCATATCATGAGCAATCTCCTTCATTTGCCCTAAAGTAGGTGGTTTAGAATTAAAGTCATTATCATCATGAGAAATGAGATTAGCGATAACACTAGGGTTATTAATAGGGGCATGATTAAAAACCTTGTTGAGATGGTTATGAAAGTGCTCAACTACCAAATTACTAATTTCCTTAGCTTCCTCAGTATAGGAACCATTAGCACGAGTAATTTTATCAAAGTAATTTTTAGCTTGATTTCTCTTGACCAATGCATGAAAATATTTAGTGCTATTACCACCTTCAATAATGTGTTTGGCAGCTAGTTTTTGTTTCCAAAAAACTTCCTCTTGGGCTTCAAAATTTGTAAAGGCAATCTTTAGCCTCATGAAGCAAATTGAAATTATCATAAGAAAGATAAATTTTGCAATTATGCTCTATAGTACTCACTTTATCTGCAGCAGTAAGAATATTAGTAAAAATATTTTTAAACACATTTCTATTCCACAAACTCATTTTATACTTAAGTCTTTTAAGTTTTAACCATAATCTGTTTGTACTAATAAAAGAGTTATCATGAGACAAGGGAGCATGCTAGTTCTCCTGAATCATGTTCAAAAAAGAGTCATCACATAACCACATATTTTAAAATCTAAAGATAGAGGACGGACCCACATACCTAGTCTTGAGGCTAATAAAAATAGGCGAATGATCAAAAAGAGTTCTGCTCAAATGTTTGACAAAAATATAACTAAATGAGTTTATCTAAATATCATTAAGAAAATAGGATCCAAACATTGCTATAAGTTACAGTCCAAAATCATGTTACTGAAATCCTCCATAGAATGATAGATTGGAGTAGTGCCCCCAATATGCTCAGAAGGTTTTGAAATAGTATTAAAATCACCACCAACTAACAAGGGAAAATTGATACTACAGTGGAAATTAGTGAGTTATTCCCAAAAAAATTTTCTAATAATATGAGAAGTAGCAGCTTACACTAAACAGGTATAACATTTCAAATTTAAAAATTTAATATTGTAATGCAAAACTTTAGTAAAATTCCCAACAACCTCAATCATGAAAGTATTTTTCCAAAACACCCAAATCTTATTAGAAGAATTAGCAACAGAATAATTAAAACCAAAAAATCTAGCAATACTAAACAATTTTTCATAAGTAATAAGTTCAAGTAAAATAAGAATAAAAACTTTATGAATATGGTATAAGTTCTTAACCCTCAACCTAAAGGAGGGGCACCCAATATCCCTAACATTCCAAATAATAGACTTAAACATGAAAAAGGGTTTAATGAGTTGTTTGAGAATGGGTGGTCGTTAAGACATTGTAAAATGATGTTTTGTTTTTCCTATTCTTCATAATTTGAATCTTGGTATAACTAGTGTCAATATCATCTTTAGCAAAAAAAAAATCATAATATCCATATCCTCGGTATTAGTAAAGGTAATGCAATGTTGAAGAGAATTTTGAGGAAACTTACTACAAATATTAATATCATTCATGAGTTCAGAAATACATACCTTCCTTACCTCCCAAGTTAGCTCTCCATCTTCAAAGTCATAACCCTCTTCCACAATTTCCTTACTACCCATGCCTATACCACTATTATTCAATTCTCTTTCCTACAAATTACCTTTTCCCATGCCAAAAGTATATTCATCAGTGTCAACCTGAATGAGATGCCTATCATATGGCATGACTGCATATGATGTAACAATATTTTGCTAAGTTATAAGAGCCACCATTTATTCATCCACATTTCCAAAACCATTAACTAAAAAATTATTAGTGCTATTAATCGCTCCCTTTAGAGTAAAAGGATCCTTGGCATTGGTAAAAAAAGGTTTAGTATAAATGGTGGAAGGGTCCTTTTGCACCTTCATAATGTTCTGCAGGTTGGCCATAGTTTCCTCAATAATTCCCTCGACAGGAATCGCATTATCCTAACTTGATGAAGGAACTATAGTAGAGTTGTCTTTTGATTGTTTGTAGTATTCCTTTTTCTTACGAAGTTAGGGATGTAACATGTAAAATAAATTTAAGCCATGACAGTGCATTTTATAATAAGAATAGATAATAGGCAAGTTTTTTAAATCAACTTTTTGGAAATACCCATTTAACTCCTACCCAAGATAGATTTCATCAGGATGCTTCTTAGAATTATTTAGATCGACCAAAATAGGAGCCTTTGATGAACACAAGATCAAAGCAGTAGCCTGTTCTGTCTGCAAATGCCTACCAAAAAGTGAAGCTAGGCTAAGCAAAATTTGGGAATTAAAGAAATGAAGTCTCAAATTCGGAAAGGAAATCCACATATGAGTTATGGGGGACTCCTCTCAAACATTTAAAATTAAGAGGTCAATTGAGTAATTGCATCTAGCCAATTTTAATATAGTATGCCCTTCTAGAGAAAATGCAACTATAATCAAGATCACTAGAACGTTGAGTTGCAATGTGCCACTGATCCAACAAACAAATATGAAATGATCCAAAAAGTTTCATATTCAAGAAAAAATTTAGTATTACATCCATATTAGGTTAAAATAAGATAAACTTTTGGATTAAAGTTAAAGTAAAGGGGGTGACCAACTAGAAAATTACAGAATTGTCAAACATCAGGGTAGGACAAACTTTAAAAGAGGTTTGAACAAAATTCAATCTAGAGTCAAAAGAAGATCCACCATCCAAAACACCTTTAAAAGAACATGTCTTTCTAGAAGCATCCGAAGCAGACAAAGGGTTCGATGACGATGACATCATTGTTGCCCAAAGCCAATAAAAATGAAAGGAAAACCAAAATAGAACACAAAAAATAAATAAATAAGACAAAGGAAACAAAAATCTGAGAGAAATTAGCAAGAAAACACCCCATGAGGGGGAAAAATGGGGAGTCGCAGGAGGATTCGATAGATAGCCAGAGAGTTGCTAAAGAGCACAAAAGATAAAATAAATATGTGTTGAATAGGATTAGAGTATATGGATCTTGGCCAAAAGGGTGGTCACTAAACTTGATTGAATACATTTTGGGAGTGGACTAGAAGAAGAAAAAAAGTTCAAGAATGCATTCAAGAACTCATAGGGAGAGTTTTAGAATAAAAAAAATGAACCCCCCAATATAAATTTTTGGGGTATTTATAAATGATTGTTTGTTTTCTTCATTTCAAATTCTAGCAAACTGATGAGATGCCAAGATTTTTTTTTTTTTTTTTGATGGTCTAACGAGCTCAAGGTAGCTCACTAATGTAATTTGAGCCTATATGGGAAGTCAAGCCTGCTATCAAGCTTGAGCGATTGACATATAAGGCTTACTTTCTTTATTTTTGTGCACCTTAGATCACGGCATTGCTTATGATGACAGAGAGAGGTGTCTGGTTAGTTTTAAAGCAAAATACATGAGGTGAGTTGGGATGATGGCTTCATAATTTAAGAATGGCTCAATAAATAATTATTTAGGACATATATGTTAGCTAATTTGGCTAACTTAGGTCCATTCATGTGCTGGGCCTAATATAATGGATGTATGGAATACCTAAGTACCTAATACATGTATTTAATTGATTTAATTTTATACAATTGGAGTTTTGGCTTAAGGGAACCCACTAGGTCAGCCAAAATGTTTAGCCCGAGTGGACCCATTGGTTAAGCTAGCTATGGTTGATCCTTGAGAGCTCTATTGACAATCCAAAAGGGTTTAAAGGCAATAAATGCTTTTAAATCATTAGATTTAAAGAGGATGACCCATACGGAAAGTTTAATCGACCAAGGTTAACTTAGTTAACTAGGTTGAAGTAGGCCTTGGCATTAGGTGCAATATGTCCTACTTGTTATTTAAAATTTGTTGGAGTGGCTTTGAGTCAATCTATGGTCTCTTCAATTTTTTTCCCATATTGAATTGTATTTAAAGTTCATTTAGGTCAACTTTAGGTTTAATGTGGGTTGGGTCAACCATGGTTAACCGTGGTCCATTGATGGCTCATTTAGGTTTAGGCATGTATGATTTAATATTTGGAAGGTTTAGGAGGCTTTGTTAGGATTTTATTGAGTTCATATGAATGATTAAGGCTTTATGTTTACATAGTCCTTTAATGGTCAAAATGACCAATAAAAGTCAACCAATCTTAACCATTAGCCACTTTGGTCCTAAATATGATCAAGGAAAAATGAAAGTGCCTAGGGATTAAACTTAGGGCAAGGATTAGAGTTTGCAATATGCATTATACATATAAAAGAGTCTTAGGGTTTAGAGTCCATTTAAAAGTTTCATCCACCTAGGCCAAACATCATCAAACATGGTCCCAAGTAAGTTTAAATAATTGTAATTATGATTATAAACATGTTTGCATTAGTTTGAAAGGTTTCCAATGTTTTTAAACCAACATGACATGATGAGTTGCATGAATGGTAAATATTTGAAGGTTTATACTCCATGGAGGAGGCTTTGGGTTTTAGGGCTTGGAATAACATTTAAGTTCCCTAAATGATTAGGGAGACTCTTTAAATATTATTTATTTATATGTGTGTATATATATATTAAGGGGAAACCTATAGAGGGGCCTAAGCATTAAATCACAAAAAAATTACAAAGTCATTAAAGGGACTTTAAGCTCACTAATGCTCAAAAGATCTACAAAAAGTAAGCAAAAAAAAAAAACCTAAGAGCTCAAGTTCCCTGCTAATCAAAATAATAGAATACCCTAGGTACATTCTATGATGCACAAAAGCAAGCACCCAAAAAGAGGGAAGCGCACAAAAATCCACATCGAGAACAAGCTTCCTTTCCAAAAAACCACAAAGATGACTACATGCACTAAGAAGATTCTGTAAAACATGTAAAGTCTAAAATAACAATATCATAAATAAAACCATAACATAACATGTTGATAGATCCAACAATTCTCCACATAGTAGCCAAGATTATCAACATCGACCTCCTACTTCTGTTTAGCATTAGCACAGAAAGGGATATAAACCTTCACAACCATATTAACCGCAAAATTAATATAACTAAACAAGTTTGGAAGTAAATCACAACACCAAATCATACTCAGCTATTGAACAAAATGGTTGGACCAATTCAGCAATTCAAGGAAGCACCTATACCACACCAACCAACCAAAGTAGGAAGTAAAGAAACCACAACCAATAACATAATAAGGAGAGCACCAGGTATCAATGACAAAAAAGCTCCAGAGAAAAACCAGCTCCCACAAAGCACTCAGGGATCCAGCAAAGAGGCAAAGCTAGCATATAAACTACCAAACAAGATAGCCAAGTAGAGAACCCAAGTGTAAATAGAACCCACATCCTGATGAAAAATAAGGAGACTATAAGGAGAGCCAACCATCAAATAAATAGCAAAAAAGCAGCTCGACAAAGCAATCTCGTGCACCAATAAAACATACGTGATAAAATTATAAAGACCAAGATTAATGGGCATAACAAAACCAAACCAAGTAGCAGAACTACGACCCAAAAGGAAACTAGGCATCAGGAAACAACACCAACACATGAAAAAAACCTAGAACAACACTAGAGTGTGAGACCCCATAACATAAAAACCAGGACCAAAGGCTCCAACAGACAACAAGTATTAAAGTCTAACATAGGGCAAACCAATTTTATCTAATCTTAAAAGAACTTTCAGCAGAGTAGGGAGGTTAATAGAAGTAAAATCAAAAAAGCAATCCAAGCCACACCCCTAATTGGTAAGCTAGTTAGCACACATATTACCTTCCTTGTGAGCAAGATAAAAAGAATAGTTCATAAAGATAAGCAAGTTCTTAATATCCCTCACCAAATAAATGAGTGTTAAATAACACACTGTATCCCCAAGAAAATTTAAAAATTTTAAGAAATAATTGGAATCCACTTCAATATTGATGTTAGTTAAGTAAAGGGAAATGCATAATCTTAAACGATGGAGAATAACCGAGATGATAACATTGTTAACATCACAATTCTACAAAGGACCATCAAAAGACATAATGAAACTACCATGACAATCCATGATAACACCACCAGAACCTGAAAGGACCCAAACATAGCACTGTCCACATTCAGCTTATAAAGTAATAAGGTGGTTGGGTCCAATAAATAAGCCTAGGATATTTAGAAAGATGATTGACCTCCAATATAAGACCTAATTTAGAAGAAATAAAATAATAATTTTTAAAAATCTTGATAGAGAGAAACTTAACAGAATAAAGAATCAAAACCTTATCTTTCACATTCTGGATAATTCTATTATGGTTCATACCAACACCACAGAAGAGAGAATTATTTCTATCCAGCCATAAATAACATAAAATAAGAGATGGAATAATATTTTTGATGTGTCCTTTGGACTTAATAAACCAAGCATTAAGCATATCATTAATAGACATTTTAGCATTCAAGCATTCAATTTGAAAATATCATTGAATAAGTCTAAGTTTTAATAACTAAAGGACTAGAGAGAAAAATATGATGCATATTATCCACATGATAACAACATTAGAACTTGAAATGTAAAATAAAGCCTCTTTTAATTAAGTTATCAATCATAGGAATGAACCCATGTAAAATTCTCTAGACAAAAATAGCCACCATGGAAGGAATTATTTAATGTCGAAGCATATAAAAAATATTAGTGCTCATTATTAGATCTAAAGGCATGCCAAGCATCCTTTAATCTAAAACAACTATCTTTGGATAAACCACATAAAAGTAAATCATATGAGGCAGTATTTAGGGGTAGTTTAAGATTTATTAAATAATAGAGTCAGGGATGACATTAGCAAGTTTATCATAATCCCAATAATTATATTTAAAAAAAATAATTCACCTTAACAGCCATAATGGAGGAGGTGTTGGTTATTAAATAAATATATTGATCCCCCAACTAATGATCTAGCAAAAAAAGAAATGTCACCACCACCAAGCCCACGAGAGATAAAGGGCTCAACAACCCATTTAACTTTACAAAGTCACTTCCACACTTTAGAATCACCTATCTTAAAATTACAAGTAGTTAGATGTCTACCCACACAATACTTAGCAAACATAAAATTATCATAAAGGCTCAATTTAGCACTAAAGTTGTACCACAACTTGAAGGAAAAAGTATAGGCCAAATCATTCATACTCTTATACCCCAAGGTCCCCTCTTTTAGAAGACCATAACATTTGTCCCAAGAGGACTAGATAATTTTAGAAATGCTACTAGCCCCTTTCAAAAAACTTTATTAAAAAGCCTGTCAATCTTGTTATAGAACTCTTGAGTAGGGAAAAGTGTTTAAAAATTATAAATCGGTAAAGAACAAAGAATACTTTTGGTAAGAATTAATCTACCCCCAAAACTAAAAAAAAAAAAAATCCCAGGGCAAAATATTGTTCTGCACAGAAGAAATTAGATCATCAAAAAGAAATGTTTTCTTTTTACCATTAAAAAGTGGCACCAGAAGGTACTTAATAGGAAAATGACCATGAAAAAAACCAGATAATTCTTTAAAAGCCAAAATATATTCATTAGGCAATTTGTTGGAGGAAATAAAACAACACTTATGTTTATTCAAAGAAAGACCAATAACCATTTCAAATTGATGAAAAAAAACCCATAATTTTATTGATCCTATTAATAGAAGCAATCATAAAAATGATAAATTCATTAGCAAAATATAAATGAGAAATAGGAAAGCCACCCAAAGATCTAAAATACAGGCTAGGATAATTCTCAAAGAGGTTAGCAAGGCCTGTAGATAAGTACTCAGTAGCAATAATGAAAAGGGCAGGCGAAATCGGATCACCAAGTTTAAGGCCATGAGAGGATTTAAAAAAAAATATTGCTTTTATTAATAATAATGACAGAAAAATAAGATCCCTTAATGCAGGTTTTAATAAGATTGATAAATACTGAATCTAAACCAAAATACTTCATAATATTATAAATAAAGTTCCAATCAATGTTATTATAAGCTTGGAAATATCAAGTTTTAAAATCATTTTGCCACGTCTCAACCTAACATCCAAATCTATACTAAATTCTTGGCCAAAAGAATTTTATCCGCAATAGTCCATCCTTTAACAAAACCAAATTAAAAAGGCAATATAACTTTAGGCTAAAAAGAATTTAAATGATCCATGAGAAGTTTAGAAAGAATTTTATTAAAAATGTACAAAGACTAATAGGTATAAAGTCATTCCAATTACTAACAGAGTTGTTCTTGGGAATAAACAAAATATAAGTAAAAGAAAAAACTTAGGAATAGTAATACCAGCAAAATAATCCAAAAAATAAAAAATAAAGATCATTACCAATAATATGCCATAACTTTTGAAAGAACTTAGTGGTGAAGCCATCCATCCCAGCCACAGAGTTGCCATTCATGCCATGAATAATCTCGCTAACTTCCTCTAAAGAAAGAAGTTTAGAAAGAAACTCATTATTCTCTTGAGAAACATGGTTAGGGATAATGGAATGGTTATCAATATGAGCACGACTAAAATCTTTATTGATATGATTTTGAAATGTTGAACTTTAAGATTAGTAATTTCCAAGCCATCCTTAGTAATAGAACCATCATAACGATTAATTTTATCAATATAATTTTTGGCACATTTCCTCTTAACGAAAGCATAGAAATACTAGGAATTATTATCACCTTCAACAAGGTACTTCACAACCGCTTTTTATTTCCAAAAATCTTCCTCCTGAGCTTCTAATTTAAAAAGACAACATTAAGCATCCCTCAGTAAACTGAAATTATTATCAGAAGGAAATTATTGATAATTAGTTTCAAAACTGTTCACTTTCTCTTCAGCATTCAAAATTTTAGAGAAAATATTTTTAAAAACATTATGATTCCACCAGTTTAAAATTTTGTTTAATCCTTTTCAACTTAAACCAAAATTTCCTCGTGCCAAAGAAGGAGTTATCCGGATGTAAAGGGGCATGCCAATTTTCCTAAATCAAATCTAAAATAGAATCATAAAGTAACCACATGTTTTGAAATCTAAATTGAGCATGAGAATTATTAAGCCTAGTCTTGAAACTAATTAATAAGGGAGAATAATCAAATCGAGTCCTACTAAGATGCTCAATAGTAATAGAATCAAAAGATTTAAGACAACAATTATTAAATAACACCCTATCCAAATGTTTCCATAAATGATAATGATTCCAATTGAATTTCTTACCATAGAAGCTAGTATCAATTAAATTATAATATATAATCATATTATTAAAATCCTCCATAGATTGATAGATAGGTGAAGAACACTTTATACATTCAGAAGGATTAGAAATAGTGTTAAAATCCCCTCCAATAAACTAGGGAAAGTTATAAATATTATGAAAGTTGATGAGTTTCTCCCATAATAATTTCTTGGTGCAATTGGAGGAAGCAGCATAAACAAAAGAGGCACAATAACGTAAATTTAAAGCTTTAATATTGCAATGCCAAACATGAGTGAAATCCCCAATAACATCTATCCGAACAAGATCCTTCCATAGCACCCAAATCTTGTTGGCCACATTTGAAATAGCATATTTAAAACCCAAAAATCTAGCAGTGCCAAGTAATTTAAAAGAGGAAATAAGACGTTCAAGTAAAATAAGAATTGAAACATTATAAATGCGACATAATTTCTTAACTCTTAACTTTGAGGAGGGACACCCAATGCCCTTAACATTCCAAATAATAACATTAAACATAAAAAAATGGGTGCTAATGACTAGTATGCGAATGGGTAGTTCTAGGAGAATATAAAATGATGTTCTTATTTTTCCTACCTCTCCTACTATGAACTAGATGTAACAAGTGTATTATCATCTTTAGCAAAACATTTTTCCATAATATCCATATCCTCCATATCAGTAAAGGCATTGCTATGATAATGAGAGTTTAAGGGAAGCTTACTATCATTGATTATATGTACCTGCCTCACTACCAAAGGCAGTTCACCCTCCTCCAAGGTAAAGCCATCTTCTTCATGAGTTTTACTACACGATCCACAACCAACATTATCCTCTTCCAAAATGATTTGGCCATCCTCCTAGTCATTCACAATAGATTGAGAAGGCATGTTATTAGTACAATTAATATTTAATAACACAAAGTCCATATCATGAAAGTTTTTATTAAGAGCACAAGTAGTAATAACAAAAGGTGAAACCATATTTTGATTAGTAGTGATAGCCAACATTTGTTCTTCCACATTTTTACAACCAAAACCTAAATAAGAAATAAAGTTAAGATTTTCTCCTTGAATAATTCTAGGATCATTGACAATGGTGGACTATGATTTAATATGACCTATGGTAAGTTGTGTAGATTCCTCAATATTCTCTTGCACTTTAGGAACATTGGCCTCCATCACATCGGATTAGGACTCACAATATCATGATCAATAGAAGGAACATCATTTCTGTGCGATTATTTGGTGGATTCCTTTTCCTTCTGAAAATGGGGATGTAAATTGTAACAGACCTTTAACCCAGGACCATGCATTTTACAATGAGAGCAAAAAATGGGAAAATTTTCAATATCAACATTTTGGAAATAAGCATTCAACTCCAAACAAATCCAAATCTCTTTAGGATGATTCTTAGATATATTCAACTCAACTAAAACATAGGCCATAGATAGATGAGATATAGAAGGCGTAGCTTGCTCTGTTTGCAAAGGCCAATCAAAAATCGATGCCAAGCCAAATAAGATTTGTGAATTAAAAAAATGAAGTATAAGGTTTGGGAAGGAGATATACATAAGGGAAATAAGGGATTCCTCATGAATAACAAAATTTTGTGTCTATTTGAGTAATCTCATATAACAAGCTTATATGTAGTAGGATCTCCTGAAAAAATACGACTTTAATCAAGATCATTACTAAGTTGAATTGCAATATATCTCAGATCCAACTAGCCAAAATGAAAAGATCCTGAATGTTTCAGATTAATGAAAAACATACAAATAACATCCAGATTAGGGCGCCTAAGAATAAACTTGTAAACCAAAGTAAGAGTAAAAGGAGCGGCTAGCTTCGAACCATAGAATCATCAAACATCAAAGCTGGACATCCTTTAAAATAAGTTTGAATAAAGTGAAGTTTAGAACTCGCCAAATTCTCCTTAAAATACCAAGACTTGCAATCCAAAAATGAATCAGTCGCAGGGTGAGATGATGACGGAGTTATCATCTCCCAAAGCTAGCGAACCAAAAAATAACCATAAAGCAAAGTACAAAACTAATGAAATAAACAAAAGGAAAAAAAATCTAAGAGAAAAACTAAGGTAAGCATGCCATTAGCAAGAAGAAAGGAGCACGAGAGCTGAAACTTTAGATCGCCTCCAAATAGCCAGAGAGCATGGGTGTTGAAGTCATATTGTGTAAAATTTATCAAATATGTAGTAATTTTAATTAATATATGAATGATAAAACATAAATTTAAAGGTTTCACCTAAATTTTTTATCAAATATCAAATTGAAAGGGCTATAGGGTTTGAACTTGAGCTGAATTTTAAATATTGGGTTTTAAACTATAATTTTTTTTTTTGGAAACCCACGGAGGGTCCTATGCATAATTAAATGGAAAAGTACAAGGTCCTTAAAGATACCTTGAGCTCTCTACTGCTCAAAAGAGATACAAGAAAAATGTCAAACAAACCCTAAGAGCTCATGTTTCTGCTACACAAAAATATAGAAGACACTAGTTACATTCTATGGTGCACAAGTAGAAGTACCCCAAAAGAAGGAAAGTAGCATCCATTATCATTCAGAGTGAGCTTCATGTCAAAAGAATTAGCAGCGCAATGACCTTCATAGAAAAAAGCCTGCAAAAAAGAGCACAATGCACAAAAAATATACATAAAAGAAAATAAAAGGAAAGGATTTGAAAATGCCACAAATGAATCCTATTACATTCAGTCATATTATCATAAAGAAATAAAACCATAGTCTTCCCAATATAAATATTGGCCTCAGAGTTAGCAACATAAACACAATGGATATGCAAAATAAAGCCACAATTGTAGTTGGAATGCCTGATAATATAAATACAAAATATAGTCATATCAATAAAATACTTGGTCTACCACCACAATCTAAAATAAAGAAAGCCATCCTAGAAAGAAAGGCACAGGTAGAAGCAGAACATGACCAACCATAAAGCACAACAGCCTAAGAAGGTACCTAACATACACCAAAAAAGAGTGATGTGAATAAAAAAACCATTAACAAAACAAAAAGAAATACAATTAAGGCCAGTGGGGTTTGAGTAAGAAGATCTCAAAAAATAATGGATCACATAAACTTCACGAGGAAAATCCTTATGCTGCTCAATCCAGCATAAAGGTCCCAGTCAGCACCACCTCCCACCATTAAACCAAGTAGAACCATACAAAACAAACCAAAAGAACATCTAGCAAAACCCAAAATAAGCTAACCATAATAATCCATAGAAATCCACACCAGGATACAAAAAAAACACCTTCAGCCTAAAAGAATAGTCCCAGTAGTCATGGAAAAATAAAGATTTCCAGCATAACACACCAAGGTGCTCAAACAAAAACCCACTAAAAACCCAGTAATCCCCATAGAAAAGGAAAACACAACCAAAGATAACCTAGCTAGAAACCAAAATAGAAACATCCACCCAAAAATGTCTCAGCAAAAAAATGCCATCCAACAGGCTCTAGAAATCCATAAAACCAAAACACCCACCACCCATAGAGTACTGCACAACTAGAACTTGAAGAAGGAGAGAAACAAAAGGGATACCCATCAAGGAGAGCTTACAATCATATCTCAGCCCAAATAACCCAAAATATAACTAGATGAAAACAACCATAAAATAGAGAAAATGAGCAAGGTACCCCACAAGAATAGTATGAAGAACAAACCCAAAACCTGTATGAAACCCAGCATACAAAAAAATAACCCACAGAAAAAGGCCACACACACAAAATAGATAAGCAAAAGAGACAAAATTAACTTCTAACAAAAGGTAAGAAAATTTTGTCCAATCTTAAGAGGCCTTTTAAAGGAGTGGGGATAATAATTTCCATGAAGTTCATGAAACAATCAATACCAAAACCAAAATGAACCAACCAAATGGCACAAGCATTGCTGAAACTTTTTAAATATGAGTTACGTTGTCAGACCTAAGCTTATGTCCCAAAGGCTAACCAAGAGGGGGTGAATTGGTACTTTTAAAAATTTACCTCTTATTAGAATTTAAATGTTCAAAACCATTTTAACAAACTAAGTAGGTTGTTTTAAGAATTTTCAAAAAAAAATTCAACCATTGAAAAATAAAATGACTGAAATTAAAGTGGCGAAAATAAAAAAGACTCAAAGATTTATAGTGGTTCGGTTATACACGACCTAAATCCACTCTCTGAAATCTCCCACTTCAGGAATTGCACTATTACCACTAGTGTCTCTCCTTTTGCCCCCATAGCAAGGCAGAGAAGCCTTCACAAAACTCTCTTCCACCACTACTCAATGCGGTAGAGAGCCATCATCCTTTTACACCCTCCAAGTGTCGGCAGAGAACCTTCGGATGTTCACACTCTCTAAGTGTAGGCCGAGAACCTTCAGCTATTCACACTCCCCAAGTGTAGGTAGAGAACATTCATCCTTTCACACTCTCCAAGTGTAGGCAGAGAACCTTCAGCTGTTCACATTCTCCAAGTGTAGGCAGAGAACCTTTGTGTTTTCACACTCTCCAAGTATATACAGAGAACCTTTGGGTGTTCACACACTTCAAGTGTAGGCAGAGAACCTTCATCTTTTCACATTCTCCATGTGTAGGCAGAGAACATTCAGCTGTTCACACTCCTCGAGTGTCGGAAGAGAACCAGATTCTTTTAAATAATCTTCATACATGTAATCTAAAAGGACAAGAGAAATAGTGAAGAAACTTAAATCATACATAGAGATCCTTAGCCTTGAGTAACTTAATGAACCCTTCACGCTCCAATACGAAGAAATCTCTCTCACACACTCTCTTACACTCTCTCCTTCAATTGCCATTTATCATTCATAAAGACAAGTAGACAAAAAGATTAAATGATGGTCTTAAGTGGACCTTTTATAGAAAAGACACAAAAAATTGTCTAGAAAACTGCATTTTTCAAATTTTGACCGTCCATGATCATCTCGTACGATCAAATTTCATACGTAGAACAGTTCAAAATTAGTTGTCTACGAACTCATTGTGAATGAGTATGAACTCTATTTGTACCCAATCATCATCCCGTACGAACGTGGTTCGTCCAGTACGAACAGTTATTTTTCAAAGTTCATTGATACGAAAAGTCAGGATGAATTATAAGTATATAGAATAGAGCCCTTCATCTCAGTATAATTTAAAAATATCATCTATATGATTAGTGTATTTGCCAAATCTTGAGCAGATCATCCTGGGATGAACTAAACATTTTGTATGAATGAATAATATATTTTCCAAATCCATAGCAGATCATCCTGGAATAAACTAAACATTTCATTTAGATGGATAGTGTATTTGCCAAATCCAGAGTTTATCATCCTGGGATGAACTAAAAATTTCATTTGTACTATCTTTACTTAAAATAAATTTTGGCCTTCTTTGATTGTTCCATTGCTCATTGGGGAAAAATAACAGACCATATTGTGCCGTATGAAATTGTATCGTATTGTACGATCAGTTAAAAAAATGTAAATTTTAAAAACTCTCCCCAGGTGTGTCTATACTCAGTTGCTCAATTTTAATCACACTCTCTCAGACTCAATAAATTAAAAAATACATACTTTAATTTACAAAACACTCTAAGCTAATATTGATTTAAAGTCTTCAACAAAATGGAGTATGATTTTCCTAAAATTTTAGTACACACAAGAGTAAAAATAATTCTTACAAAAAATTTTAGGAGAAAATAATAATCAAAACCATACAAGTTGCAAGAATATCATACATGCAAAGCTAAGTAGCAACTATCTCAACAATCTCACTCTTTTTTATGATGAAAAAATAATTATTGTTTGAGTATAATTGAAAATCCTAAATTTCTCCTTAACGCCCCCTGAATGAATAAGCAGGTGAATGTAAGGAGTTCTCTATTTTGAACAGTTAAAATTTTTTATTTTAAAATTTTTTATCACATAAAGTAAGAACAAAAACAAATAAAAAATAATATCTCACAAATCACAACCAATCAAATGCTAACTCAAAACATATCCGAACAAAAATACAAAAACAAACACAAACACACATAAAAGTTCAAATAATATTTATCCCCCTTTTTGATAACAATAAAAAGAGAAGAAGAAAAGGACAACAAAAATATAAGAAGCCATATGAGAACCCGATGATAATTTATCCAGAAAGAGAGGAAGTTATAATTACAAAAATAAGATTAATGTTTATAAATGAAAAATAAAGATTCATATCATTTAAATTAAGATATAACATAGACAAGATAAATATATCATGGTCATGAATCAATCTAGATAATGGAATAAGGAAAATTTTTGCAAGATGAAATGAAAATTAATGTAAGTCAAGTTCCAATACAAATGATAATTAAGCATTAGATTAATTTGAAATTAAAGATTAAAAGATAGAGGAAAGAACATATACTTGTTGCGACATTACGCATCTTTTCAATATTTGTGGCACACTTTGTGCATCTTTTTATATGTGGGCTAATTTTGTGCCTCTTTTTAATTTGCGAACTATTGCGCATTCTTTCAATTTTTACCTTTGTACATTTTTTTTTATTTTTCAAGTTGTTCTTTCAAAATCAATATTCAAAAAGCTCAAATTTCTCTAATTATAAAAAAAATTATATTGAAAAGAGAAATAAATAATAATAAGATATGAGGATTACAATAATAATATTAAAATTTGTATGCCTAAAAAGAATATGAGATTAATATCCTTAACTTGATTGAGTTATAAGCTAACTTAAATTTATGAAAAATTAGATTTTCTAATGAAGTTAATTTTTGTATTGCTTTTCAATTTATACCACTTTTTGGATCACTTAAGTCAGGATAATCATATAGGCTAACGAACATTTCCAAAAGAAATCAAAATCAACTAATACAATAGAAGATAGATTTTATTAATATCAAGATAAAAGATAATACATTGGAGCACAAATGATATCAATAACCAAAGATTCATTAAACATAAAAATAAAAACTAAACATAGTCACAAACACTTAAAACATCATCACATCACATCATCAGAACTGACAAAGAAAATCACAAAAGAAACACATCAATCATTCGGAGGGGACTTGGTCTGGAGGAGGTGGCTGGTTGAAGATATTAAAATAGCTATTCATCATAGCTATTTTTGTGTTGACCGAGTCGAATTGACCTCGTATCTAACCCATATCTTATTGACGTTGAAAATCCCGTTGCTGAAGATGAGTTTCAATTTGATCAAAATGTTCATCAAAGTGGCTCTCAAGATGATCAAAGTGCTGGAAAATCCTCTAAAAGTCTGGTCCTATAGTAGGTGCAGGTGCAGGTCCTCTCCTTTCTTCCTCAGAGTCATCCCTTTCTAGATGTACATCTTTATCAAAGATTGCTCGGAATGATCCACCATTATAGTAGATAGGTTCTTCTAGATGTTGAATAGGATGAACTAAATCATACTTCTTTTCAAGAATGTAGGTCACAAGGTATCCTAATGCTATATTCTTCTTTCTCTTATGGGAGGCATGGATAATCTCAGAAACTTTATACATGTAATCAATGATTAGTTGGGCTTTGTCTATTGGTTGGCCAGTCATAATCAAGTATGTTATAGTGGAAAGAAGAGGAGTAATATTTATTTGATTACCATCTTTATAAATTATGGAAGTCCAATGAGCGTGCTGGATGATTCGGGCATTTCGATTAAGATTGGACACCTTAGGAAAATGGCATACATCACTAATTCCTCTAATAACTTGGATTATCGCAGTCCAGTCATAGATAGAGGAAGTGGTCAAGGTATGGCTCTAATCTCTTGAGTCCTTAAATTTAAGAATATTCTCATATCCTCCTTAGTTATTTCTACCCTCTTTTTCAAAAAATAGGATCTAATCACACTATGGTCAGTATTAAAAGTCATGTTTCTAAGGAAATAGTGGAATGTGTCCTTATTGTAGGAATAGATTTGGGTAAGAATAAAAGCAAATTAGGTCAAAGTAAAAAGGTGCATTACTTGGAAATTAATGTTCTCCTGGAGAAGAACTCTAAAAGGGGTGATTTTAGTAGAAACAAACCTAGGAAAAGATTCTTTGCTTATTTTGGACAGGAAATTTCCTTCAGGATTTCTAGGGGAAGGTCCCCTAGTTAGTTCCTTTGCCACTCTACTCTTTTTGCTAGAGCTTTCCATTTGACAGATTTGGGAAGATGCGAGGGTTTGGAAAGGCTTTTGAAGTGTATGAAGTTAGATTTCTAAATCCTTCAATTTAAAGAAAAAATGATCTTTTGTACGTACGGAAATGATTCGTACCGTATGATGCTTGAGTTTGTACATACGAAATAAAATTTTGTATGTACGAATGAATACGTCCAAAACAAAACAGCCTTTTATAATCATGCAAGTTACGAGGCATCCTTTCATACAAACTTTTTGACCAAATGATCGTACAGATGAACAGGTGTTCGTCCGCGAAAATAAGTTATTTAAGATCATTTTTATGATAGTTTAAAATGTCCCCCAATCAGAATGCCACATGTTTGTATGTACGAACTCAAGGTTCATACGTATGATCAGAAATAAAAAACTAATTCTATCCGTATAACAGTCTATATGAATACATTTGAATGAATACACATCATCCAGATGATATGGGTATCGTACAAATAAACTATAATAAAAACTAAAAATTTATACGCGGACTATTCAACTCAATGATCGATATGCTACAGAATTCATCTAGTACGAAATGAATTACGTACAGAAAAATATCACAAATATAAAAATTTGTATGATTGCTTAAAAACATGAATTTCAATGTGAAGACATTTTTAAAAACACACAAAAACAAAAAGATAAAAAATCATAAAAGCAAACATGCACATAAGATGACAAAAATAAAAAAACATATAAATAAATCAAAAACACAAAAACACTCTCAGAAAAACACATATCAATGTCGTAGAAATTTAATTAAGAATTCAAGTCAATCACTCCAAGCCTTGTTCTTAATGTACTGAAAGTATCAAAGGCTAGTGGTTTTGTAAAAATGTCTGCAAGTTTATTTTCAGTTGAAACATGATTTAATTCAATTTATCCTTTGGATACATGATTCCTTATGAAATGATTCTTGATGTTAATATGTTTGGTTCTTGAATATTGAATAGGATTTTTTGAAATACAAATGGCACTAGTGTTATCACAATAAATGAGAATTGTGGCTATTGTTAATCCTATATCATTTAATTCTTGTTTCAAACAAAGTACTTGTGCCACACAACTTCTTAAGGCAATGTATTCAGCTTCAATCATAGATAGGGCTATGGAATTCTATTTTCTACTGGACTAAGAGACTAAAAAATTTTTAATAAATTGATATATTTCAGATGTACTCTTTCTATCAACCCTACAACATGCAAAGTTCGAATCTGAATATCCAATTACTTCAAATGAAAAGCTGAACTTAGGATACCAAATCCCTAAGTTCAAAGTTCCCATGAGATATCTCAAAATCTTTTTCACTGCTATAAAATGTGATTCTTTTACATCTGATTGAAATATAGCACATAAACCAATACTAAACATAATATTGGGTTGGCTAGTTGTCAAGTAAAAAAAATTTCCAATAATTTCTCTAAATTTCTTTTGACAATAGATTTTCTCTTTGCTTCCTTATCCAACTGAACTGAGCAACTTAGAGGTGTACTAAAAGGTTTAGCATTGTCCATTTCATACTTTTTGATGATGTCTTTAATATACTTTGACTAACTAAGAAATGTACCCTCCTCAATTTACTTAATGCTAAAGCCTAGAAAGTAACTCAAATCTTCCATTAGGCTCATCTCAAATTCAATACTCATTATTTTAGAAAAAGCATCACAAAAATTTTTATTTATAGATCCAAAGATGATATCGTCAACATAAATTTGTACAATGAGTATATCCTCTCCTAATTTTTTTCAAAAAGAGAATTATGTCTACACTTTCTTTTTTAAAAGATCTCTTAAGTAGGAAGGTGCTCAACCTCTCATACCAAGCCCTAGGTGCTTGTTTCAATTCATAAAATTCCTTTTTCAATTTGAAAACATGATTTGGATATTTTGAATTTTTTCAAATCCTGGAGTTGTTCAATATAAACATTATCTTGAATTATCTCATTCAAAAGGCACTTTTAACATCCATTTGATGCAATTTAAATCCTCTAAAATAGGCAAAGGCTAACAAAATCCTAATTGCTTCAAGTCCAGCTACAGGGTCAAAAGTCTCCTTAAAATCAATCCCTATAATCTGATTATACCCCTTACCACTAATCTAGCCTAATTTCTAATGACTACTCCTGAGTCATTCATTTTGTTTTTGAATACCCATTTAGTCCCAACTACACTTTGATCCTTTAGCCTTACAATTAATTCCCAAACTTCATTTCTTACAAATTGATTTAATTCTTCTTGCATTGCCAAAATCCAAAATTCATCCAAAAGTGCTTGATCAATATTTATGGATTTTATCATAGAAATAAAGGCAGAATGATTGACTTCTTTGTTCAGTCCACGTTTACTCCTAACACCCTCACTAGGTTCACCTATAATCAATTCCTTTGGGTGATTTTTGGAAAATCTCAAATCTTTAGGCAACAACTTTTCAATCTCCAAATTTATTTTCTCAATCTTTTAGGAGTCCATTTCTATCTCATCCTCTTCAACAATCGGCTCTTCCAAAATCCTAAATTTATTAAATATAATATGTGTGGTCTCCTCAACTACCAAAGTTCTTTTATTGAACACCCTTTAAGATTTTCAACACTAGAGTATCCAAAGAAAAATACCTTCATCAGATTTTGGATCGAATTTTTCTAAGGAAAAATTTCCATTGTTATGTATGAACAACTTTCATCCCAAAATATGCAAATGTGAAAAATTAGATGTTCTCCCCTTAAGTAACTCAAAAGATGCTTTATTTAAATTTGATCTGATATTCACCCTATTCAGAACATAACTAGTTGTGCTAACTGCTTCAGCCCAAAAATATTTAGGAAGTGAATATTCTGCCAATATGGCTCGAGCAGCTTCTATTAATATTCTATTTTTCCTTTCGACTACTCCATTCTACTAAGAGGTTCTAGGTGCAGAAAAGTTATGACTGATCCCTTTTTCCTTATAAAAATCTTCAAATTTCTCATTTTCAAATTCACCTCCATGATCACTTTGAATTTTTAAAATCTCACATCCTAGTTTCCTTTGAATCTAAGTTAAAAAATTTCTAAACTACTCAAATGATTTACTCTTATGATTTAAGAATTTAACACATGTGAATTTAGAGAAATCATCCACAATCACAAATCTGTATACCTTTTCTTCTAGACTTATAGTTCCAGCATGTCCAAAAAGATCCATATGCCAAATTTTTAATAGTTTATTGGTTCTAAGATCCTTATTGGATAGAAAAGAGGACTTCACCTATTTTCATAGTTGACAAGCTTCACAAAGGTGGTCCTTAGTAAATTTTAGTTTTGGTATACCTCTCACTAAGTTCTTTTGGGTAATTCTCTTGAGATTTTTCATACTAGAGTAACAAAGTCTTCTATGCTAAAGCCATAACTCATCAAAAATTATTTTCAAACAAAAAGTAGGAGTTTTGATACAATTTAATTCAAGCATATAAACATTATTTACCCTCAAACTATGTAAAACATCAATACCATTTAGACTTAATATGCAGCTAGTAGGAAAAAATTTAACGATGTATCCTTTATCATATAGCTGGCTAATACTTAAAAGATTATGCTTCAAGCCTTCAACTAGTGGCACATTCTGAATAAAAAAGTTCTCAAGATTTCCAATCATACCTGATTAAACCACCTTTGGTGCTGTTATCTCCAAGTGTAACCCTGCCTCCACTTCTGGCTTCTAGTAATATAAATTGCTTAGTCTCTCCAATCATATGCTTTGAGCAACCACTGTCCAGGTACCATATACTCTCACGAAGCCATGTATGAGAGTGTGCCTCTTCTTGATCTGATTGATTAAGATTATAATCCACCAAGCATAGATTAGTGACTTCCTCTTCCTTTTCAGTCTCTGACGAGTCTGAAGCTGAGCATGCCTAGAAAGCTCTTGGGAATTTCTTCTTACCCTTCTTCATGGTTGGTTTCTCCTCTACCTTCTCCTTGCTAAGAGTAGCTTTGAGTTTTGGGCATTCTGACTTCACATGTCCAAGTTTCCTTCACTCATAGCAAATCACATTATTAGAAATCTTAACTTTCCTATTGAACTTACCTCTATTCCATTATTGGCATTTCTTCTACTTCCACTTCAAAAAAGCTCCTAAATTGCCTAGTCATTAAGGCAATATCGTCCTCATCCTCAGGTACAAATAGATCACTCTCTGAGTCCTCCACCTTCAATGCAATGTTCTTCTCCTTTCATGGCTCTCTTGCATCAATCTTTCGTTGACTCACTCCTTGCTCGTATGTAATTGGTGATCCAAGAAGATTGTCAATATAGTAAACATTTAAGTCTTTAGACTCTATAATTGCAGTTAACTTAGAAACATATATAGTAAGAAAATAATAAAGTATATTATTAACCATTTCAGTGTTCATTAGTTCCCTACCCAATGCATATAAAGAGGTGACTATTTGTGTGAATTTTATATACATGTCGGAAATAAATTCATTGGATTTCATGTGAAATAATTCATATTCATGTAATAAGATATTAAGCCTGGATTATTTAACTTTATTAGTCCCCTCATAAGTTATACAAAGTTTATCACATATATCCTTTTCACTTTTGTAAGTGGAAACCCACATGTTATCTTCAGATATAAGTGCACAAAAGATATTGTTCAAACATTTCATGTTAAGTTGTACTAGTTCTCATTATTTTATAGTCCAGACTGCAAAGGGAATTTCAACTCTAACTCTGTTAACAAATCTAGTTGGTTTTTTATACCCTTCTTGAACTAAGATCCACAAATGATAGTCTAGTGACTGTAAAAATGATGATATACATGTTTTCCAAAAATTGAAAGGAATATTATCAAATAAGGGAGGCTTAATTATAGAGTAACCTTTTGGTGTATTTCGATTTCCAAATATAGCCATGGTCGTTAATCAAAAAGTAGTATAAACTTATGGTTTTGAAACTAAACTCTGATACCAATTATTAAAACTTATTAAATATGAGTTAGGTTGTTAGAACTAAGCTTATGTCCCAAAGGCTAACCTTTAAAAAATTTACCTCTTATTAGAATTTAAATGTTCAAAACTGTTATAACAATCTGAGTAGGTTATTTTAAGAATTTTAAAAAATAATTTCTCAACCATAGAAAAATAAAATGATAGAAATTAAAGCAATATAAATAAAATGACACAAAGATTTATAGTGGTTCGATCAAACACAACCTACATCCCTCCATGAAGTCTCCCACTTCAGGTATTTCACTATTACCACTAGTGTCTCTCTTTTTGCCCCTGCAGCAAGGCGGGGAAGCCTTCACAAAACTCTCTTCCACTACTACCTAGTGCGATAGAGAACCATCATCCTTTTACACCCTCCAAGTGTCGGTAGAGAACTGTTGGCTGTTCACACTCTCCAAATGTGGGCAAAGAACCTTTGGCTGTTTACACTCCCTAAGTGTAGGCATAGAACCATTATCCTTTCACACTCTCCAAGTATATGCAGATAATTTTTGACTGTTCACACTCTCTAAGTGTAGGTAGAGAAACTTCGTCCTTTCACACATCCAAGTGTAGGCAAAGAACCTTTGACTGATCACACTCTCCAAGTGTAGGTAGAGAACCATCATCTTTTCACACTCTTCAAGTATTAGAAGAGAACCTTCACTTCTTAACACTCCTTAAGAGTCAACAGAGAACCGGATCCTTTTGAACAATCTTCACACTAACAATCTAGAAAGATAAGAGAAAGAATAAAGAAAAGTAAATCTCATATAGAGATCCTTTCCCTTGAGTAACTTAATTAACCCTTCATGCTCCAATAGGAAGAAATCTCTCTCAAACACTCTCTCACACTCTCTCCTTCAATTTCCCTTTACCATTCATGAAAACTAGCAGACAAAAAAAATTAAATGATAGTCTTATGTGGACCTTTTATAGAAAAGACACTAAAAATCATCTAGAAAATTGCACTTTTCAAATTTTGACCATCCACAATCATCCCGTACGATTAAATTTCATACATATGAATAGTTCAAAAATTGTTGTGTATGAACTCATTGTGAATGAGTATGAACTCTATTCGTACCCGATCATCATCCTGTACGAACATGGTTCATCCGGTATGAATAGTTATTTTTCAAAATTCATTGATACAAAAAGTAAGGACAAATTATAAGTATACAAACAGAGCTCTTCATCCCGATACATTTTAAAAATATCATATGTATGAAAGTGTATTTGCCAAATCTAGAGTAGATCGTCCAGGGATGAACTAAATATTTTGTCCGGATGAATAATGTATTTGCCAAATCCAGAGCAGATTGCCCTGGAACAAACTAAACATTTCATCTAGATGAATAGTGTATTTACCAAATCTAGAGCAGATCATCCTGAGATGAACTAAACATTTCGTCTGTACGATCTTTAATTAGAAAAATTTTTGGCCTTCTCTGATCATTCCATTGCTCTTTGGGGAAAAATAACTAACCAGATCATCTCGCATGAAATTGTATCATTACATATGATCAGTTAAAAAATGTGAATTTTAAAAACTCTCCCCTACTGTGTGTGTGTGTGTGCTTAGTTACTCAATTACAATCACACTCTCTTAGACTCAATAAATTAAAAAAATATAGACTTCAATTTACAAAACACTCTAAGCTGATCTTGATTTGAAGTCTTCAACAAACTAGAGTATGATTTCCCTGAAATGTTAGTACACACAAGAGCAAAAACAATTCTTTCAAAATGAGTTAGGAGAAAATAATAATCAAAACAATAATATTTGGAATCATAAAAAATATATAAGTTGCAAGAATGTCAAGCATGCAAAGATAAGTAGCAACTATCTCAATAAACATTGCCTTCCTTAATCACCTGAGAAAGATAAACAAATAAAAAAACCATCAAATGTTTAATGCCCCTAACAATATAAAAAACCTCATAGTTACAAACTGAACCGTCCTCATTAAAAATTCACAAAATATTATAAGAGGGCTCATTCTCAATACCAATATAGGCAATATAAGGGACATACAAATTCTCAACCCATAAAGAACCATAGTAAGAAGATCCATAAGAGGAATACCATTAAGCAAAGAGCCCACAAAGGCAAGAATAATATTACCATGGCAATCTCTAATGATAACACCACACCCCATGTTGTTAATCTCTTGAGCAATACCAACGTTAAGCTTGAAGCAACCCACATCTGGTTTAAGACAAGAAACAAATTGAGGAAGAGAGGGTACTGAAGTGGCCTCCAACTTAAAATGATTAAACTTGATTGAGGAATTTAGGTTCATTAAATTATTTATGATGATTTAAGTTTGTATTAACTTTTATTAACATTTTGGAATGTTTATTTAATTTTAGTTTATTGATTGTATTAGAGTGTTGATTGAATTGAATTATAGGAGTTAAAATTAATGATTAAAATTTACTAAAAAAATAATTAAACCTTAAATTTTAAGTAATTTACCTTAGAAAAAAAATTAGGTCAATATATAGTTTTACCATTCAATATCAATAGGAATTTTGTAGTAAGAAATTTTTTCTTAAAACCTCTATCAGATAGCTGACTCATAATTAATATATTATGCTTTAGCCCTTTTACTATAAAAAAAAAATAGAAATCAATTAGCTCACCTAAATATAGCTTGCTCACACTACCTTCTTGGTTTATTTGTACCAAATGAAAACTTTAATCTATTCCTGATTCTAGTAAGATGAATTATTTATGTCTCAAGTCATAAGTCATGAAAACTTATAAGAAAAAATATGAATATGACAAAATTAATGTGGATATTTGTTCTAATTAGACAATTCTGAGATAATTTTATGGTTCCTAAAATATATTTAAGGATTTCACAGCTATCTCGATGAATTTTATGCAAATTTCCATAAAACATTTTGCACAATATTTATAAGAAAATTAAATGGAATTTACATTTTTTTAAATAATTTAATGAAATATTTATTAAACTAAATTAAATAGTTTAATAATAATAGTTAAGTTAATAATTAATTTATAATTGCGCAAATAAATTGAATTCAATAAATAATAAAAATATTTAATGAGCAAAAATTAAAAATATCTTAATAAAAAATCATACTAATTCATAAGATTTAATAAAAAAATTTTAATATATAATTTAATGATTAAAAAATATTATTAAAAAATAATCATTAATAAAACATATAATGTTGTGAATATTATTTTATTAAAAATAATATTTAATGAGTATTAAAAATGTATTAGCAAAGATTATATTTCAAATATGATAATATTAGTTTTTTATGAATCATTAATTATAATATTCTATAATTTATATATTAAATAGAGAAGAGTAGCCCCTTTAAAATATCATGCTCTGTAGAGCAATGGATGGGCATTATATCCAATAAAGTGGTGGGGTTTGAATCTCATGTAGCACAGGTAGTGTTCCCGGATGAGCAGGGGCAACTGGTTTGTGGATAGGCTTATGATTAGGTAGGTGGGTGTGTGGGGGTTGGGTGAGTGGGTATGGGCAGGCGTGCAAATGGGAGGGCAGAGGAAATTGATTAGTAGGAGGGCAGGCAATGGGCATACTCAGGCATAATTTAAACATAAATTTCTTAATTTTTTTATAGTAATTTTTTATGGATTTTTCTATAGACAAGAGTCATAAATGTATCGAAAAACTTTTTTTCTTAATGTACCTTCTTATGAGTGTTTTAGTGGAGTTAGCTTTAGGTGGGAGCTTATCCCATCAAGGCTTAAGAATGTTACTTCTTTGCTCTTTGAAGATCAAGTCTTATTTGTTGAAGACTTGAAGGATCTGAATATTATTGGTTTTTCACTTACCAGGGTGATGTGTGTGGTGGTGGTTATCATTTCATATGGATTTGGTAGTGTAGAGGTAGATTCTGGGCCTCTTTATATGGGAGTTGGTGTTATTGCTTCATCGACTTTGTTTGGTTTGTCTAAGGTGGTTGATGTTTGATGCATTGATGATGGATTTACGTGGGATCATATCCCAAATAAGCCTATGAATGCTACTACTTCGATATTTGAAGATTAAGTATTGTTTATTGAAGACTTGAAGGGAATGAAGATTTTGGATTTCCTGTCTATCAATGGGTTTACTACATTGATGAGTTTTTTTGTTGAAGTCTGTAATGATGAGGTGGTTGTTTGGCCTCTTTATTTTTAGTTTATCAATGTTGTGTTTTTGCATTATGATTTTAGAGTAATGGAAGTTGAGATTATATCTAGTTGTCATTTTTTATTAGCTTGGGAACTCTAGGATACTAACCAACCTTTTTTGATTATTTTAAAAGTTTGGTGTCCCCAACAACCCAACTGGTTCAAAGTGAGGATTACTAGATCTTATTTCCATTATGTATTCTTTTTATTTTTCAAATGCACTTTTTCTATGCTTTATTTTCTTTTCTGTGGGACTTCCTGTCCCTTTGTTTTGAAATGGAAGTTTTTTAGTTTTATTTCTTTTTTAGCTTGTAATACATTTTTCATCCTATTTTAATGCAAGTTGCATCTCTTCAAAAAATAATAATAATAATTCTCCGTGTGAGTTGACATATTTTAGAAGATGAAATATTTTATAAGATCTCAAGATGGACCACTTCTTACATAATCATTAATCACCAAGATAGTAATTATTTGAGGCCTCAATAAATTTAGTTTTTAATACCCGAAGTCAGGGTGATTGTCAAGCATTTCTTATGTAATGGAGGTATTTTCTTCCTCCATATTAGTAAAAATTTCTCTAACATTTTTTAGCATTAAAAAAAATCCTTATATTGGGGCCTTTGAAGATGAGATTTCTAAAATTGATTTTAGAAGCATGGATTCTCTAGTAACCTCTAATTTTTTATTATAATTGAACCATTATAAATAGTTTATTAAATGCCCTATAATATTTAAATCTCATTGCCAACTTGTTCTTGGTCAACATATAATGGTTGTAACATTATCATACTATTCAATATCAATATAAAAGCTTGTGAGTTATATGAACTCTATTAAAGTAATTGGATGTTATAAGTTGATTTTGTGCCAAACATATCTTTCCCATAGAACCTGAGTATGTGCATCTTACATTATAGGTAATTTTATTTCCATTACTCATACTATCTCTCATTATAATCTAATAACAAAATTCTATATGAGCTACCCTACTCTTGTCTGACCTTTTACAAGTTTTTAAAGTAATTTTATGGGCTTCAGGCCTTATAAATTTATTGATAATTTACTTATTAAGTTTATTAGATGATACAATTCTATCCAAAGTTAGATGAGTGAACTACCACAGTGGTGACACTATGAAGGCTGTAAATAACATCCACATGCGGTAATCTATAGATTGCAAAAATGTAGACATTCTAATTTTCTAGAAATCAAACGGAATGTTAACAAAAAGTGGTGGACGAGTTATTGAATAACCCTCCGCAGTGTTACGATTACCAAAGTTTGACATGATCTTTTTCTTTCAAGGTTTTCTAAAATACTATTTTTGAAAGTAGGCTCTGATACCAATTGAAATCACTAAATGACAAGAGGGGGGTGAATTGTGAAAAACGTTTTCTCAATAAAAAGTAACCCTAAACAGGAGTTCTAATCTTTTTGTTATTTTTGAAATTTGACAACAAAAACTTAAACAGATTTTCTTTCACAAATTTCACCATGCAATAATTATGAAAAATTAAGTGCAAGTAAAAGTAAATAAAGATAAGGAAAAAACACACTAAGATTTTTATAGTGGTTCGGTCAAATAATAATCTACGTCCACTCCCCGGAGTCCTCCGCTCCGAGATTTTCACTACCAACTATAGTTCTCCTTTTGCCCCCCTCGGCAAGGCGGAGAAGCCTTTACAAACCTCCCTTTCACCAACCTGGCGTGGAGGAGTGCCAAACTTTGTTTTCACCCTCCTAGCGATGGCAGAGAACCTTATCCTTTTTCTCCCTGCTGGAGAAGGCAAAGTACCTCGAGGTCACGGATGTAGAAGAGCCTTTCCTTTGGAGATCCTCCCACAAATTCTTCTAGGGCCACAGGAGGAACAAGATGCAGCAAGTTTGGAGCAACTGTGTGATCTCCCTCACACCTCTTCTCCCTCAGAACGCTCACCTTCACCTTCCTCTCTCAAAACCCTAAAGAACTTCTCAAGAGCTCTCTCCCTTTGGAATCCCTCTCTAACCCCATTCTCCCTCTTTGTAATTCTTACTGAAAAAGGATGAGATTAACACCTAAAAATAAGCTCCAAAATCCCTCTGATTTCAAAAGTAGCCGTTACTGTTAGTACAATACGATTTAAATATCGTACCGTACGATCTTCATAAATAGACTTCATCCTGGTACGAAGATGTATGAACAGTTAAAAAATGATTCGTACTGTACGATATAATATCGTACGGTATGACCAACAAAATACTATTTGTACAGGATGATGGTCTGGATGATCAGATGTCGTCTCTGTTCATCGTATGGTATGATTACTATCGTACAGTACGATGAGACAAAAACCAAGAGATCGTCCAAGATGATATCTGAGATGATCACACTTCGTCTCTATTCATCGTATGGTACAATCTTGTTCGTATAATACGATGTTCAAAATATAATTAGGCCTGGATTTCATGCACTAATCACGGGATAATTTAAGTAAGTATTTAAAATAAATCGTACAATACAAAAATGTTCGTATAGTACAAACGGCGCAAAATCACTTACTTAAACAAAACTATGGCTAGGGTTTTGGATCTGAACATATCATACCGTACGAATATATTCATACCGTACGATCTATTCACAGAATCGTCCATATAGCTCGGATCGTACGGTACAAATTAAAATCGTACAGTACGATCTCCAGAGTAGAAATTCTATTACATTTTACATTTAAAAACAAACTCTCCCCTGTGTGTGTGCATGGTTGCTCATACTCTTATGCATTTTGTGGTCAGACTCAAGAAAATAAAAATATAATAAATAGAAAAATACAATATCTGAATCATACTCCTAATCTACCCGTTCTTGAGTCTTTCTTTCGTCCTGAGTCACTTGTGATCTTCCTGAAATGTTAGTACTCAAGGACTATAGCAAATAAAATAATATCCAATGAAAAGTTGTTTCAAAACAAATATTATTTGGCATCATCAAAATCTCAAACTCGGGGTCATGGCTTGCAACAGCTTAGACATCAATGGAATCAATTCGGCAAATTTCACCTGACTTCCCTGGGTCTAGGCTGGATATTATGTTCGTTTGATGAGAGAGATACTTTGGAGAATGTTTTGATTGGAGGACCTTGGTTCGTTAAAGGACATATTATCGGGATGGATAGATGGAGCTCGGATTTCTCTCCATCCTCTTTGAAAGGTTTAAGTTCTCCAGTTTGGGTGGGTTAGATTTCCTAACCTGCCTCTTTTTTTTTTTGGATGATATCAATGTGGCAAGGATTGCTTCCCTTATTGGAACTCCTCTTCTTATTGATGGGAATATGTTCCAATGGAGCAAGAGGGAATTTGGAAGAGTTTGTGTTAGATGTGATCTTGATAAACAACTTCCATTAGGAGTGTGGGTTGAAGGTCCTAATGGGAAAATTTTCCAAAGTGTTGAATATGAGAGGATCTCTTCTCTGTGTTTCAATTGTAGCATTGTTGGTCACTTATCATCTGCTTATGGAACTAGAAGCACAGTGGGTGGATCTGTTCAGAAGGAGGGTAATTGTAATGAAGATGGCAAGAAATTTGAAGCTTTTTAGGAAGAGTCTGCCTATGGACCGTGGATCCATGTCAATAACAGGAAAAAAAACTGGTTCAATCAAAGAAAACTTAGGCAGGCTAATTCCAATCCAGTTACAAAAGGTTTCAAACAGATTTTTAAGAAGAAAGATGTCCAGGAGAATTCTCAGGTTGCTATTGCTGAGAGGGCCTTGGAGATGTCTTCAAATGGGGATGTGGATGAGTTGGGTTTTCAGAAACTAAATGGAACTGGATCTTCAGAGTGCAATTCGGTAATTCTTTCTCCCACTGAATTTTCTTTTCTAAATAGCAATAAATTTGATGTTCTCAGTGAAATTGAAGAGGGAGTTTTTGAAAGGGATAATTCTGTTAAATGTTCTACCGAAAAGCTGGAGATGGAAGAGGGAGAATTTGTTAACAGTGAAGAATTTTGGGGAAGTAAAACTTATGTTGAAAATCCTACAGTTTCTGACAATAAAGAGTTGGAATTTATTGGGAAGCCTAAACCCAAACTTCAGAAGGAATTGAAGTTTTTGGGACCTCTCAATCAATCCTCTAGACTTAAAAAGCAAGAAGGGAATAGTAGAAAGAAGGGTGGGGGACCTTCCCCCTCGGTGACTAAATGAGTTCCTTTGTTTTTTGGAACTGTATAGGGGCGAATAAGAGGGTGGCCCCTCTATATTTGAAGGAGGTAATTCGAGATTGGCATGCTATTTATGTGGGCATAGTGGAAACTAAAATTGATTCTTTGGAGAAATCGGATTTTAATAAGCACATGGGGAAAGATTGGGATTTCTTTCTTTATCCCTCTAATGGTTTGTCTGGTGGGATTGTGGTGATGTGGAGATCTGACTTGGCCAAATTTTCTTTAATATTTGCAAATGAGCAATGTGTGATTGGGATACTTTGTATAGCTAATAAAGGATCTTGGATTATCTCTACTGTGTATGGGAGTAGAGATGTTTATAGTAGGATGAGCTTGTGGGAGTGCTTAGGGTCCCACTCTTCTTTGTAATTACCGTATGTTATTGGAGGTGACTTTAATTGCATCCTGTCTCAATATGACAAAAGGGGAGGTAAAAAATTCAAATTCTCTCTTGCTCCTCAAGAGATGATTTCATTCATGAAGAGTTTTGATCTCCATGATGTGGGAGTTATTGGGCCTAAATACACATGGTGTAATAATAAGAGTGGAGGTGCACGGATTTGGGTGAGACTCGGTAGATGTCTTCTCAACTCTAAGGCCTTGGAAGCTCTTCCACATGCTGTTAATCGACATGTGGCTCGGGTTGCATCTGATCACTGTCCAGTGGTTCTTCAGTTAAATTTCCAGAATTTCCAGCATCCTAAAATACTGCAGTTTGAAGATGTGTGGCTTTCTTATCCTGCAACATTTCACGTTATCAAGAAAGCATGGAGCAAACAATTTAAAGGTGATCATATGGAGGTATTATACAAGAAATTTTGGTTTGTGTTGAAAACTCTGTTCTTTTGGAATAGGTCCAAACATAAAAGCTTGATAGAGCTTAAAGAAAAACTTAAAAAAGAGGAGGATGATCTGCAAATGGAAAAAGCTAACGGGACCAGGATATCCGAGCAATCTATGATTTTGCTAAAGTCCAAGGTACATGAATTGAATACTACTCTTGCAAGGTTAAATATTTGGTGGAGACAAAGGGTGAAATTGAAGTGGGTTAAGGAAAGTGATATTAACTCTCAGTTTTTCCATGCTTTTGCAAATGGTAGGAAGAATGGTAATTTCATTAAACAAATCAAGGATGATACGGGTAACCTTGTAAACGAACAAACATCGATTGAACAAGTTTTTTTGAGGATTTTTTCTCAAAAATGGAAGGAGCGGGAATGCAATGTGACGGGATGGCCTAACAGACTGAATGCTCTTAGCAATGAAAGTGTGAATTTACTGGATGCCGAATTTGCAAATGAAGAAGTAGAGAAATTCATTTCCAACCTTGGTAGCAATATTTCTCCAGGGATTCATGGAATTTCTTATTCCTTTATCAGGGGTTATTGGAAAATAATTGCTCATGACATGCAGGAGGCTATCTTTCATTTCATCTCAACGGGTAAAATGAATGAGAAGTGGAAAGAGACATTGGTTGTCCCTATTCCCAAGGTTCAAAATCCGGTAGATCCCTCTCAATTTCATCCTATTAGTTTATGTTTGTCTATTTACAAAATCATTGCTAAATTTCTTTTAAATAGACTTAATTTGGTTATCAATTATTTGATTTCGAAAAACCAAGCTGCTTTTCTTAAAGGTAGATCCTTATCGGAACATATCCTTTTGGTGCAAGAAATTTTTAATAAATTCAGATTTTCTAAATCAAAAAAAGGATTGATGGGTGTGAAAATTGTTATGGAACAAGCATATGATTGTATGTCTTGGAGGTCCTTGGAAAGTATTCTTCACTACTTTGGCTTTTCTACTATTTTTTCCAAACTTCTTATGGAATGTGTTACCTACCCAAGGTTTTCAATTCTATTCAATGGGACTCAATCAAATTGGATTGAAGCTAAAACTGGTTTTAGACAGGGTTGTCCACTCTATCCCTATTTGTTCATTTTATGTTCCCAACTATTATCTAACAACTTGCACCAAAATGGCAACAATTTGGGAATCAAGGGGGCTGCAGTGGCTCCTAAAATCTCCCACCTTCTTTATGCTGATGACGTTCTTCTATTCTCTGAAGCCAATAATGAGCAAGTGAAAGTTCTTAAGAAGATCATTGTGGATTATTGTAGCTGGACAGGGCTCTCTGTTAATGTTAAAAAATCTACCATAAAGCTTGGGAAATCGATTAATAGAGCAAAGAAGAAATCTTTATCCAAAATCCTTAATTTTAAGGTGGTACAGGAGATAAAGTACTTGGGGATTAATCTTTGTTTATGCATGATGGTTTCTTATGATTTTCTCTTCTTAATCGAGAGGGCAGCAGCTAAAGTCAATAGCTGGGGTAATAAATTTTTTTCTCTTCCTGGTAGAATTGTGCTAGTTAAATCCGTTTTGCTAGCTATCCCGGTCTTATATGTATCTCATTCTTTGATTCCCATCAGTATTCTAAAAAAATTGGAGAGGATTTGTATAGAATTTATCTGGAAAAGAGCAGACAATGATATTGGAATGCACTACATTTCAGGGGAGGTGCTCTGTAAACCTGTTGCCGAAGGTGGAGCGGGACTTCTTTCTCCCGTTGCTATGATGGGGTCTCTAAGATCTAAATATGTTTGGAAGTTTATTAAGGAGTCCAACTCTTTGCTGTATAGAACTTTAAGAGCAAAATACGGGAATGTGATCTGTAGTGGAGCAAGGAAGCAAAACTGCTCGGTTACTTGGAGAATTCTTTTGAACGGCATGAAGTCTTTACAGCCTCTTTTGAGATTGAAAGTGGCTACGGGAGACACCATTGATCTTCTTGAAGATATTTGGATTCAAAATAAAAGGATTTTCAATTGGCCTATGTTTTTCAATGTCACCGATGATGAATTTCCCAAGCTTAACATGTTCATCCAGAACAGAGAATGGAACTTGGTGGAGCTTAAGAAGTACTTTGGTCTGGAATTAATCAAATTGATTTTACAGGTGAAGATTGAATATGGGACGGACTCCAGAGAACTTTTGTACAAATTTTTAGGGAAATCATTAGCAGCCTTGACTAGGCCGGTTCAAGATGCTAACTGTAATAATGAAAACTGCTGGAAATGGCTCAAAAAAAGTAATTTGTCTGCTCGGGTGCAATGTTTTTGGTGGAGATTACTTAACAAAAGCATTCCAACTTTTGGATTTCTTTTGTATAGGAGAATTATCCATTCTAATGGCTCCCTCTCTCTCTCTCCTTTAGGTTTTCTCAGGTCAAGACAGCAGCCAAGGATGTTTAAAAACATTGAACAAGAGCTCTTAAATAGAAGAGCTTCAAAGGAGCTCATTAATTGCAAGTTGCCGACTATATCATCCCGGATGATATGGAAATCGTCCTAGCCGATCAGTACAAATCCCATGAGATCGGCCAGAGCATTGCCCTGAATGCAAACTAGATGATTAAAAATTGGCTTGATCGTCCAGGATGATCTCACAATCTTCCATGCCGATCAGTTCAAATCAGAGGAAAATTGTCCAGAGCATCGCCCTAAATTCAAGCTGTCCGATCCAGATCATCCAGCACATCACCCTGAATTTATACTGGCCGATATTTATCATCCAGGAGCAATTAAGGATTTCAGAATAGATCATCCTGGTCGATCATGTGATCATCTAGGATGATGTGATGATATCAATCATCCTTAATTACTTCCTTGATTGTCTGATCATGTAAGGCATAATTGTTAATATCATCCAGGCCGATCCAAGATCGTCTTGGCCGATTGCCAAATATATAGAGTACTTTAATTATTTATGGCGATAATTTCTTTTTGTTTTGAGCCTATCATCCAGTATGATACACATATCGTCCCGGCCGATTGGCTAATGACAGCTGCATTAATTAAGAACCCCTGATGAGATTTTTAGTCTTAAGCCCGATCGTCCAAGCCGATGTAAATATCGTCCTGGCCGATTTGAGTAAAAATAGAAATTCTCAGTCTCTCAAGTGTGTTTGTGTAGGGTTACTTTGCATCAGTCACACCAAAGATTACAATTGACTCAAGAAGGGAAAAATAAAAATACAGACTGACTCAACCCTAATCTACCCCATCTTGAGTTGGCTCCATTTTTCCGTCCAATCTTTGATTCCTGAAAAGTCAGTAGTAACAGATAGTCCAAGACAAGTAAGAGTATTTGCCAATCATCAAAACATAGTTCATAGACCTGAATTTTCAACAATCTCCCCCTTTTTTATGATAGCAAAACACTACGACAAAAAACTTAAAAAACAACAGTGTAATGCATGGTATCGAAAGTGCAAAAAACATCCTAAAACTACTCCCCTTTTTGACATCTCAAAAAGGAAGGACAAAAGCAAACCACAAGACACCTATTTATTTTCTTTTTTTTTTTTTTACCAAGGCATGAAGATGATGTAGTATTCCATCATTGAAATTTAGTTGGGAAGTGGTTGACTTAAAATATTGTACATGATTGGTCAAGACTATATTCCTTTTGTATGAGTTTAGATGAGGGATATTAAATTTTATAGAGACTTTTGCTTATAGATTTCTCTTGAGAAGGCTTAAAAAAAATTAAATTGGCATGTCGCAACTTTCATAGAGTTCCCATCTTGTTTCTACCTTATGGGTTATACATTTAATTGAACATTAAGGGTAAGGATAGTGTGTGCGGAGACTTGGAATTTGTTAATGTTGAAGATTGTTTATAGATTTTTTTTCTAGGAATGCCTACATAAATGGTGCCTCTAAAGCATGCTTCAAGGTGCCATGGATCAACCTTGGAAGCATGTGTTCTATTTCGATGAGTTGTTTGATGATTATGAATTCATGGGAATCCATCACATCAAACTTTACTCATTCTAATTATTTTATATTTTACACTTATAATTCATAGTTTATTGTTGGTGGCATTACTTCATACTCATCGCACTATCGACAATGTTGAATCTTAATTATTTTGTGGATAGCACTTTTACCTTAATAATATGATTAACCATAAAAAATGAGGTAGATTGAGAATGATGGAAGAAGAGAGGGAGAAAAGAAGAGTGAGTGAGTGAGAGAGAGAGAGAGTGAGAGAGAGAGAGAGAGAGGGAGGGAGGTAGAGAGAAGAGAGAGAATCAATAGGGATGATATATGCTTTCTTATTACTTAGGAAAATAATTATTGAAATAATTATCTTTATTCCAATTTTTAATTTAGCCTCTTCTTCATAGCTAAGGGTAATCTTTTAGCCCTATATGTAAGGCTACATTTAGTAAAAATAATACATTGTATAAAATAACTTAATGGCAGATAATAATGAAATAATAACACACTAATTATGGCTCTTAACTATATTAAATAAACAATATGACTTTTTTAAGCTGGGGATAGACTAACATCAAAATTATTTGTTAACATTACCTCCATAGGCTATGTTCACGCAAGTTTGTTTGCTAAAAGCTTTTGAAAAATCTACATTGACATCCTCTAAGATGGGAAGAGATGGGAATTTGTTTAGTGGAGGATAATTTAATTATTTTAAATATATAAAAATTTTGGTGTCTCTTATGACACTTGCACCTTTATTTTTTTCTCTTGCACCCTTCTCTTTTACCTATTTTTGTGATGGATCTTCGTACAAAATTATAAATCTTAAATCTATATTTCTCTAATTCCCATGAATGTTCTAGCACTCGAAAATCAGGAAAAACAATTTAAGGTCACTCTTTACTTACTTTTCATCGTAAGGCTTTTAAAAAAATTGGAAAAATTTAAATGATTTTGTAAAATTGAACTCATAGTTGAATCTAATGTTCCTCTAGTCACCCTATTTGTTATGCTTTCTTTATGCCCTCCTTCCACTTTTATGGTGATATATGATGGGGCACATGGCCTACTCTGACACCACCCATGACTTTCCCCTCTCTCAAACCCTTCCCAATATCATCCTCCCTCTTATAGCTTCTCAAAATCCCTAAAATTAAAGCTTCTTCTTTCTTCAAATAGTTCAAAAACTATAGACTTTGCTTCTATTCATCCCTTTCTAAGATGAGGTTATATCCTTCTTAGAAGATGAAACTAGTACTTCATATACCAAATGAGGTCTCTTGCTTTTTGGGTACTCAATTAGGTGAAGGATTTATTATAAAGTCCTTCAAGCCACAATTCACAAGGGTTGGGTTCTTAAAGATTCATTCCAACTCCTCTCTCTTAGCGAAGATTTCTTCCTTCTTAGGTTCTCCTCTCTTGAGGAATTTGAGATGGCATGGTTTGGGGAAGCAAGTTTTTTTATAGGTAAGCCCTTTGTTCTCCAAAAATGTAATCTTTGTTTCACCCAAAACATAAGGATTTCAACTCTGGCCCAAGTTGGCTTAAGGTTCATGACCTTCCCCAATCTTATTGGAATGCTTAAGGTATTTTTAAAATTGTTGCAAACTTGGATTCAAAGATTATAGTTTTGATGATAGTAAATATTTTTGGTATTTCTATTTCTCTATAATTTCCTACATAATAATGTTTCAGGTCCACAAGGTCAATTGCAAATCAAATCAGCTCAAGATTGCATAGATAAGGATTGAGTCAGTCTGTAAGTGTAATTCTAGTATTTTTACCTTTTCTGAAGTCAATTGTAATAATGTTGTTTCTGATGCTAAGTAAACTTGCACACACATACTCAGGGAGAGAAATTCTATAAACCTAATAGTTTTTCTGTTTAGATCATATCGTATAGGATGATCAAAAAAACATTTTGGATGATATGTTAAAATCAGAAACCCTAATTAGTGCTTCTACATTAAGTCAATTGCATTAAACAAATCATCCTGGACGTTTTGCTCAAATCAGAAAGAATTAGCCACCAAACCATTTTAGGTATGTTATTATTTTTAAAAATTACACAGGATGATCCCATATCATCCTGGATGATTCAATTACAATCATTACTAAATTAGTCAGGTGATGAAGGAAAGCAATTAAGGTTTGATTTGATCGATCATATCATCCTGGATAATTATAGGATTGTCCTGGATGATCAGCTATAAAAACCTTAGTCTTCTCCTAGATTACATGGACAATCAGAATGATATGCTGGATGATTAGTTAAAATTTTCCATCATCCAGGTGTATCACATAAATGACCAGAATAATACTCTAGATGATATTCATAGTTTTTGACTAATCGTATGGGACGATTCAAGAATCATCCTGAACAATACATTATGTTTTTTCATCATCAAATATATATCTTTTGTATGACAAGAATGATGTACTGGATGATATGTATGGTTTTGAAATAATCATACAGGGATGATCAGAACAAATACGGCTTATAATCTTCAAGCCCTCCCAGATCATCCTGGCCTAATGGGCTGAAAATACACTAATTCTATAAGACAATCTTTAACAGCAAGTTATAAATTAAGGCAAATTTTAATCCTTATTTATAAGATTTTTCTATTATTTAAGAAAAGATCTTTTGTTGATGTCCTTACCTAAGAGATCCAAGAGAAGGAGAGAGAGAGAGGATTTATGAGGGGGAGTTTATGAGGTGTTCACAAAGGTTGCTCCAAGCAAGGATCCAAGTTATCTTCTCCAGTTGTCATCCCTAGTTCCTTGAAGGCTCCAAGGAGGTCTTCTTCAACAATCGATCAAGGTTTTATGCTTTCTTTAAGAGGAGGCAAAAGGTGTTTGGGTTCTCTGCCTGCTTCAAGAAGAAGCAAAAGGAATCAGGTTCTCTCACTCACCAGGGTTGATGGAAAGGAGTTTGTATAGTCTTCTCTGCCTTGTTGTGGGAGCAAAAGGACAGTCACTGTATTTTAGTTCAATACCTAGAGGAGAGGCTCCATGGAGAGGACATAGGCCAAGTTGACAGAAAAAGTATAAAATTTGGTGTATTCTTTCTTATTACATTTTTGCACTTTATTTTATTGTAGGTGATCATATAATTAATATTATAGAATATCTCAAAAATCATAAAGTTTTTTTAAGGTTTTTTAAAACTAACAAAACACACGCCCCCTCCCCCCGCCCTTTTAGGTACCCTTGCGCTAGTTCATAAGGGCTTAATAACCCTAACAAACTTTCAAGTGGTATTAGAACGGAATTCATAAAATCAAGTTTTAGACAACTTTTGAATTTTTATCCATGGCTAACTTTGTTAACTAAAATAGTGCTAAAGGGTATTCCATTACCTGACCACCATTGGTTGATAATATACCTTTTGATATCTAGAAAACTCATATGTCCATGTTCATACAATCTATAGATTATCGTATGTGGATGCTTGTTAAAGAAGGTTATTCTGCACTATCACGTAAAGTTAGTGGCATCAAAACTGAACTTCTATTTACTGAATGGACTCTTGATGATAGGGATTTAGCATAACATAATGTAAAAAATTTAAACTATTTTTTCTGTGCACTAAAATATGAATATTTCATGCGTGTTTCAACTTATACAATTGGTAAAGAAATTTGGGATAAATTATGTATCACTTATGAAGGCATGATTGAGGTTAAGCAATCTAGATTGAATATCTTTCTTCATGAATTGAACTCTTTCAGATGAAATATAGTGAGTCAATATTTAAATTGTATACTAAGTTTACACAAATTTTCACCTCCCTTCATGCCTTAGGAAGAGAACTCACTAACTATGAGAAAGTTAACAAAATCTTGAAATGTTTACCCTCTTCCTGTGATGCTAAGATAACTGATATCACTGAATCCAAGAATTTGAATACTTATTATATTGATAACTTACATGGATCACTCATTGTTTATGAGCTAGGAGTGAACCAACGATAACTTGATGCATGTGAGGAAAAAAAGGAGAAAACTATAGCGTTGAAAGCTAATGAAATGGATAATAATTCTTCAAGGATTAATAGTGATGATGTTGCCTTAATCACTAGGTAATTACAAAATTTTCAAAGAAAGAAAGAAAAGCACCATAAAAAATGGAACAAAGGTAAGAGTAGCAAGAATTTTAAAGGTTCTTCTGACATGGTTTACTTTGAATGCAGGAAGTCGGGATATGTTAAAGCTAATTATCCTACACTTAAGGCTCACCCAAGCAAGGAGAAGGGTGAGGAGAAAACCAAGTTCGGGAAGGAAATGAAGTAGATTTAAAAGGCTTTTTGGATGGATTCTTCATCTGACTCCTCTAAGACTAAAGCTGAGGAAGAGACAATAAACTTATGTTTGATGGCTGATGATCATCTTGGTCAGTTTGACCGAGAAGAGGTATGTGAATGAACCTACGATCAATTACTTGAAGTTTATGAGAAAATTTATTCATCATATAGGAAACTTAAAATAGTGCATGCTAACTGAAATTACAATTTTTAAACTTAAAAAAAGAACATGAAGTTTTGCTTAAAGATCATTCTACACTTGATATTAATCACTTGTCATTACTTAATGACTTTGATAAGTTAATTAAAAGCATTCTGATTTAATCATTGAGCATGATTCATTGAAAGCATCCCACACTAAACTTAAAAAGAATTTTAAAATATTTATTAATGAATCTGAGATAAGGGAGCACTATTTAAAAGTTGATAATGTTATTTTAAAAAGTGCTAACTCATTTTTTAAAGATGAATTAAAAGTACTTGAGAAAAATAGGATTTGACCCACACTTGAATAATTTTTTAATCCAGATCTATAGCCAAAAATTTTGAAACCTAGGAAGAGGCACTATAACCTAAGTAGTTTAGTAAACCCTTTCCTGGTATTAGATGTTTTTCATATGGAATACTAGGACATATCTCCCATACTTACACTATTTATCATAGTATACATTGGGTGTGGATAACCAAATTATATGATTCACAACATAACACATATGCATTACATTCTTCTTTCCATAAGAATGGACCCAAACTTGTTTAGGTTCCTAAATCTAACATTTGATGATTTTGTAAGAGTGCACTCACATAAGGTCTCATGAGAGTATTTAGTACCTAGAGAGCGCATTCTCATGATGCATGACTAAAGTTGTCAATCAATTTATTTCACTAAAGGCCGGGGCTTGAGGCAAGGTCACTCTTGGAGACAACACCAGCAGGAAAGTGGTGATAAAAAACTCCAATAACTTTTTGATTGAAAATGTTTTGCTTGTTGATGGCTTGAAACATAACTTACCCACTATAAGTTAGATTTATGATAAGGGCTTTTTTACAATTTTTTTATCAAACACATGTATCATTAGCTTCAATAATAACACTATTTTATAGGAAAAAGGATTAACAATATTATATGCTTGATTTAAATAACATTGAATGTGCTACTTCATTTAGCTTAAAAATTGATGTTGATGAGTCTTAGTTGTGGCATAGGAGGTTATGTCATGCCAGCATGGAGTGTAACCTAAAAGGACATAATTAGAGGTGTCCCCAAGCTTAAGTTCACTAAGGAACACCTGTGTGATGCCTGTTAACTTTGGAAATAAGTCCAATCCTCTCTCCATTTCATTAAGTACATTAAGAATATCTTGAAGAAATATGAAATGGAAAAACTCAAGACAATAAACACTCCCATGAGCTCTAGTGTTCAGTTAGATAAGGATTCAAATGAAAAATCTGTTGATCAAAAGAAGTATATAGGAATGATTAGATCACTACTTTACTTGACTGCTAGCAGACCTGATATAATATTTAGTGTTTATCACTATATTAGATCTCAAGTTGATCCTAAAGAATCCCACCTGACAGCAGTTAAGAGAATCCTTAGATATCTCTTAGGGATCCAAAATTTAGGAATCAAGTTACCTAGACACAACACTTCTTTTGAAATTATTGTGTATTCTGATTCTCATTTTGTAAGGTGCAGGGTGGATAGAAAGAGCACTTTTGAAACTTGCCAATTCATAAGATAGTATTTAGTCTCCTAGTTTAGTAGAAAACAAAATTCCATTGAACTTTCCACTATTAAAGCTGAGTACACCGCCTTAGGAAGTTGTGTCCCAAATCTTATAATTGAAGCAACAAATTTTTGATTTAGGTTTACTTATGGGAAAAATTTCTATTCTATGAGATAACATAAGTGTCATCTGCATCTCTAAAAATCCTATCCAACATTCAAGGACCAAAGACAGTGACATAAGGCATTACTTTATTAGGGACCATGTTACCAAAGGAGGCATTGAGTTACACCATGTAACAATTAAAAACCAATTGGCTGACATCTTTTTTAAAAGACTAGCCTTTGACACCTCAGCATCTTAAGAACCAAATTGGGTGTGATTGATATTAATGCAAGAACTTGATGATTACTGAACTCTGAACTTTATGTAATTTTATCATTTTTGTTTTTGTTTTTGGATCTTTTTTTTATGACTTTTTTTATTATTGATTTTTAATTATTTGCTGTTATTTTTCGTGTTTTCAATTATGATGTTTTTATTTTCTTTCAGTTTTTTTTTGGTCCATTTTGAAATAATATTTTATGCCTTTTTTTGTTTTTAAAAATTTATTATCAATGATTGACATCCCTAAATCACTTAAAGGGTGAAATATTATTGATTATTTTCCTTTCTTTAACTCTTTTTACTAGTGTAATTTTCTTTTCTAAACAAAATTATATCTCAAATTAACAACTAGACTTTGCAATTGAGATCTTTTTAACCTTCTTAAATTAATCTATCTTATATAAATAATATTCAGTCATTAAATACATTTCAAGCTTTCTTAATCTTATTATTGCATTTATCATATGAATTTTATTTTGCTTTGTGGTTTATTCCTCCATATATTAGAGAGTGAGTTTTTCTTCTCTAATATCTGAAAGATGATCTCACAACTAAGAGTATTTAAAAGTTTCAAAAGGGATCTAGCTTGCAAAAATGATAGGAGGTATAAAATTAGCACAAAAAGAAAAAAAACACTGAAAAGATGCACAATTATCGCAAAAAAAAATTAAAAGATACACAAACTATATAAAAAATCAAAAGATGCACAAAGTACGTCAACCAATTGACAAGAGACATAAAATAAGCACACAAGTAAGCAAGCTTTTTTCTCTTTCAAACCTTTAAATCTTAGAATAATTCATATGCCACTTGATATTTTCAAAGACTTGATTTCAAAATTCATGATTGTGACTAATTACTTTGCTATATTATTCTATAAGATATTTTTCTAGAATGAATTTTTAAACATATCACTTTTTCTTATCCGATTGCTTTTTCTAAGTTAGATCTTTATTTTCAAAGATGATTTGCCCTGTAAGAAGTATGAGTTTGGGTTAACAGGATTGGTTGGTCTGCTATTTTTAGATTTTATGCAATGTTAACTCATTTCTTATAAATTTTTAGTTTAATCACATGGAAAATTTTTCATTTTCTTGCATTGATAAAACAAAAAAAATTATTTATTTATTTCTTATTTTTAGTCCTTTTTAATGTCTTTTTACTATTTTATTTTTAAGTTTTTACTTGGTTTTTATGTTCTGGGGCACCTTCTGATCACCTCCCTCCATCATCAATTTTTTTAATTTTTGTTCACATAGTCCTGAACGATATTTCTATTACCCTGGATGATATCATCACATCACCCTTCATCATCCATCTACTAGCTGATCTGACTAAACTATTTGAGAACATCTTGGATAATCCCAATCATCTTGGATGATTTAATTGAATTCTGTTTTAATTACTTATAATCGTCCTAGACAATCCACCTGTTCATCTTGGACGATCCAAGGGGAAAAAATGGTTAAGTGTTTTTAATTTGGCCAGTATAATCCATTATTATCGATCATCCTAGTCATTCAACGTACTCATCTTGGATGATCCATTTCATCAATGATCGTTCAGTATGACTCCTCGGGATGATCTCCTAAGTCTAATCATCCTGGATAATGTCTAATCATCCTGTATGATAGGATTACCTTTTTAACCAATTATCCGAGATGCCATAAATTTTCCTGATCGTCTTGGACAATCCTGCAATCATCCTGAATAATGTGGCCTATTCTTTATAAATAATTGAATTCGAATAATTTTCTGACTCCCAAATCCTTCAATTCCTCTTTCATTATCCCTCATGTTCTAAATCTTTATCATTGGCTGGTTGGAAAAGGTTAAAGATGGCAACCGACAGTTTCTCGAGGGCATTTCTTGACCCTTATTTCATTGAGGCGGCTGACATGATGCCTATCTTCGATATAAAACTGCTGGGATCACACCTTCAAGGATCGTCAATCCTCACACACTCACTTACCCAGATCCTGAATCTATTCACTCACACCTTCCTCACCTTCATTCCAACTCTGGCTTTCTCATTCAACTCTGAACTCCTCTATGAGTTCTTTGCTAGTCTTAAGATCAACTCCAGCTACTCTACAGTCTTATATGCACAGATGCCTAGTAGAATCACCTATCAGGATTATGATAAACTCCTCCAACTTCCTACTTCTGGAGACAAGATTCACATCTTATCTTCAAATCCTTATTATGATTAGGGTCCTACTAACCAACTACTGGGGCACACAAATATCTCCTACCTGATGGGGCATCATGCACCTTAATTAAAAATGCTAGGATAATTAAACATGTTCTTATAACCACAATATTTCCAAAGGCTGGTGATCGTGTCCACATCACTCCCCTATTCTTAATCACCACCTTTAACATAATGGCCCAAAGGTTGTTCAATACCACTTATCATCTCTTTCATTACATTGAGCACTTAACCAGTTTTAGGGATCAAGGGAACAAAAGAAAACCCAACCTTTCCTTAGGAAATATTATAGCCTTTGTCCTAGAAACCAAAAAACTAATTTTAATATCCTGGCCCACTAGATTATCAGCCTATCTACTACCCCAACATCACCTTCCATATTCTTCACAACACTTACACCATCTGAGGAATGAGGAGGCTGAGGGAGGTACGTGTTAATTAAAGGGAAAAGTACAAAGTCCTTAAAGGGACCTCGAGCTCTCTACTGCTCAAAAGCGCTATAAGAAAAAATCTAAGAAAACCTATGAGCTCAAGATCCCTGCTTAATAAAAATATAATAATCCCTAGGTACATTCTACAGTGCACAAGCAAAAGCACCCAAAAAGAAGGAAGGCATCAACAATTATTATTCAGAGTGAGCTTCCTATCTAAAAATACATTAGTGCAATAACCTATATAAAAGATACTTTTTAAAAAAGAGTACAAGGCACAAAAGAATATGTACAAAATAATAAAACAAGGAAGGAGTTAAAAATACAACTAGTGCGTCATGTTAAATTCAGTCATAGCCCCACAAAAAATAAAACTAGAGTCCTTCAAAGAATAATATAGGCATCTGAGCTAGTAACAAAAACTCAATGGATATGAAAAAAAAAGCCACAAATATAGCTGGAATGCATTTTAAAATAACCCCATAAATTCACCACCATATATTCAGATAAAAAAACCAACCCCGATTAGCAGGCACAAGTAGGAGTAGAACCAAACCAACCACAAAGAACAGTAGCTAAATATAGTACCCAGCACACACAAAAAAGTGGTGTGTGGATCCAAAAAACATCAACCAAACCAAAAGGACTACAATTAAGAAGAGAGGGGTTTGGGTAGAAAGAGCTTAGGAATGAATGAATCTCATAAACATCACAAGGTAAATCCTAATGCTGCTCCATCCAACAAAAAGACATTAGCCACCACTATCCCTCCAAAAAAAATAAAGTCCAGGTTATACCTGAAAAAACTAATCCAAAATTTTGAGAATTTTTGACTTCCAAGTCAAGATTTTGAAAAACTTTTCGAATCTTTCATTGTTCGTTTTTGGCGGGCTAATCTGGGATGCTGGCGGTTGGCCCGGTGTTGGTCGCCGACGGCAAAGCTACGGATGGCTTCGGAATCGTTAACTTGTTGATGTATGGTCATTCGACTAGGAACGGGAATCTGGTAATCCGTGAACCTGCTGTTCCATTGTCGATCTCCCCTGTTCTTGTTCCAGACAAAGGAAAGGTATCATCGATTCAAGGGAAGAATCTGATTCACTTGTATCTGGCCTTAAAATCAATCCCACCGATGGTGAAATTTCTTCTTCTTCTGAAATGAAGATTTTTGTTAATCATTTTGGTAATTCTGTAAAAGAGATCAATGGATCGACAGATCTCCCTTCAATTCCAAACCCTATAGGATGCTATTCAAATGTTTGTGAAATTGCCAGAATTAAACCTGGTTTGGCTAATAAACCTAATGCTTTTGTTAGTGGAGGAGATATGGTGGGGTCAAATCCATGGTTAAAGAAAAATCATATTAAAATTGATTCCAAGACTATAGGAAATTGCCTAACAGAGGATGGTAGTGCTGTGAAACTATTTGAGCCAATTGTTAAGGCCAATTCTGATATACTGAATCTATCTATAGTGGTGAAGGCTTTTGGAGCTAATATTTGTATTCCATTGATGGTTTGGGAGCTTATGAAATTACAAAATGATAAGAGGGGGGGGTGAATTGTGAAAAACTTTTTCTCAATAAAAAGTAACCCTAAATAGGAGTTCTAATCTTTTTGTTATTTTTGAAATTTCACAACAAAAACTTAAACAGATTTTCTTTCACAAATTTCACCACACAATAATTATGAAAAATTAAGTGCAAGTAAAAGTAAATGAGTTCGTAGATTCCCTCTCTCCATCCACCCAGTTCGTCAAACAATGACCTACGTCCACTCCCCGGGTCCTCCCTCCGGTTTTTCACTACCACTATAGTTTTCTCCTTTTTTACCCCCTCTGCAGGCGAAGAACCTTTACAAACCTCCCTTTCACCAACCCGGCGTGGTGGAGTGCCAAACTCTGTTTTCACCCTCGTGGCGATAGCAGAGAACCTTCTCCTTTTTCTCCCTCCTGGAGAAGGCAGAGTACCTCGAGGTCACGGATGTAGAAGAGCCTTTCCTTGGAGATCCTCCCATAAATTTTCTAGGCCACAGGAGGAACAAGATGCAGCAGTTTGGAGCAACCGTGTGATCTCCCTCACACCTCTTCTCTCCTAAAATGCCTCACCTTCCCTTCCTCTCAAACCCTAAAGAACTTCTCAAGAGCTCTCTCCCTTGGAATCCTCTCTACCTCGTTCTCACCTCTCTGTAATTCTTACTGAAAAAGAAGAGATAACACTAAAAATAGGCTCTAAAATCCCTCTGATTTCAAAAGTAGTCGTTACTGTTAGTATAGTATGATCAATATCGTACCGTACGATCTCATAAATAGACTTCGTCCTAGTACGAAGATGTACGAACAGTTAAAAAATGATTCGTACTGTACGATATCAATCTTACGGTACGACCAACAAAATCAATTCATACAGGACGATGGTCTGGACGATCAGATGTCGTCTCTTCATCCGTATGGTATGATTACTATTCGTACATTACGATGAGATAAAAACCAAGAGATCGTCTAGATCCGAGGACATCACACTTCATCTCTATTCATCATATGGTACGATTTTCTTGTTCGTACAGTACGATGTTCAAAATATAATTAGCCTGGATTTCATGCACTAATCATGTTAATTTAAGTAAGTAGTTTTTTAAAATAAATGTAGCAGTACGAAAATATTCGATACAGTAGAACGCCAAATGCTTACTTACTAAACATATGGCTCGGTTTGGATCTGAACGATATCATACCGTTATAATATATTCGTACCGTTATCGTACAGTACGACTAAATTCATACAGTACGATCTATTCACAGAATCGTCCACATAGCTCGGATCGTACGGTATGAATTAAAATCGTACAGTACGATCTCCAGAGAAGAAATTCTATTACATTTTACATTTAAAAAAAAACTCTCCCCCTGTGTGTGTGCATGGTTGCTCATATTGTTATGTATTTTGTGGCCAGACTCAAGAAAATAAAAATATAATAAATAGAAAAATACAATATCTGACTCATACTCCTAATCTACCCGTTCTTGAGTCTTTCTTTCGTCCTGAGTCACTTGTGATCTTCCTGAAATGTTAGTACTCAAGGACAATAGAAAATAAAAAAATATCCAATGAAAAGTTGTTTCAAAACAAAAATTATTTGGCATCATAAAAATCTCAAACTCGGGGTCATGGGTTGCAACAATCTCCCCCTTTTTTATGATGTCAAATGATTTGTTCTAAGCAAATACGAACAACTTTTTTTTTGTTTTCTTTTTTTTTTTTTTAAATTTAAACGCAAGAAAAAAGAAAGATACTAAATACAAGTACAAAATAAAAGGAAAGCATTTAACAAACTATAACAAGCGCAACAACAAGTACAACAAACTTCTCCCCCTTTTGACAGCACAAAAAGGAGGAGCAGCTAAAGCAGAAAGCAAAAGAAAGAAACTACAATACAAGTACAAATAATCTAAACAGGAGGGTCCTGATCAGTTGGTGGTGGAGGTGGATTCGGTTGAAAATATTTAAAGAGAGCATGAAATCGGTGATCAATTGCAGAAAAGCATTCTCCAAACCATTGCATATATGTCTCGTGTTGCTGATGTTGTTATTGAATATGCGTATCGAGACGAGTCTGCAGTTGGTTGAAACATGTGACCAAATCATCGTTAGGGTGTGCTGGTGCAGGTGCTCGGGGTGCGACATGTCGTCGTGGTCGAGCTTGAGCTGCTGCTGGGGCATCTTCTCCTTCTTCTTCGCCAAAGACTAGTACTTCAGACTCGTGTCCCCGATGAAAGTGAATACGGAAAGAGGCATCCGTATAAAAGATAGGAAGAATGTCGGGTTCACCAGGGTAGATCAATTGATATTTGTGTTGGATGATATATCCTATTAGGTGACCAAGAGCTAGATTTTGTTTCCGTCGAGTGGTAGGTAGGCGAACAAAAGTCATGTGGCGAATGTAGTTACTAATTAAATCAACCTCATCGAATTTTGTGTTGGACATAATAAGATAGGTAGAGAAGGATAAGGTCGGGGTCAGATTGATCCGGTCGCCACCTTTGGGTATTATTGAGGTTCGAAGGACATGTTAAATTATTCGGGCATTTCGAGTTAGGGATTGAACGAGAAGTTGGTGTTGATGGAAAGTAGCATTCCTAAGGACTCTATTAACATCACTCCAATCAAATTCGTCAGTAAGAAATGAGCGAACCATAAGTCCTTCAGTGGACAACCCAATATATTGGGCAATGTCGGCTCTAATGATCTCAATGTTTCAGCCACAAACAAAAGAGTGAAAGGAGGTGTTATCGACAGTGTAGGTGAGATTAGCGAGAAATTCAAAGAGAAGTTTAAAATTATTGGAAAATGCCAGGGTGAGGAGGAATTGGAAGGTGGTGGAAGCGAAGAGGCCCATTACCTCAAAATAAAGAGCATCATGATTAAGCATTTTGGAAGGAGAATTTTTACAGGCTTTATACCTGTGGTAGGCTTCCTCATTTTCAGCATTCAAAAAACGAGCAGGTGGACGACTCGACGAGGATGAGCTTCCAGCAGTCAACCGACCTCGTTTAGACATTCTCAAGAGGGCACGAAACTAGGTGAAGGAGTGAGTGAGGAAGGATTTGAGTGAAAGGAACGGCCTAGCAAAGGGTTCTTATAGAAAATTTCGACAATCGTACATTACGATTTCCTATCGTATAGTACGATAGTCAATCAATATCCTGACCGGTCGTTTTGGGAAAAGACAGTCAAATTGTATAGTACGATACATATCGTATTGTACGATCAGATGATTTTCGATTGACCCGAGGCCCCCAGTATGACTTTTGACTAAATGTTTCGTACTGTACGAACAGGTGTATCGTACAGTACGTTCCATAATAAATATCATACCAAACAGCTTTACCTCATACTTATTCGTTGTGCTGATGTGTATCGTACAGTACGAAAAGTAAGTATCGTACCGTACGATAATCCGTAATGTCGTACCAACAGGATTTAATTCATCCCAATCCATTGATGATGTGGATCGTACTGTACGAAGAGGAGATATCATACATTATGATTGGCAACAATGTCATACAAGCTATATAATGCATATCGTACAGTACGATATAGGTCGTAATGTACGATCAATAGAGCTAAAATCTGCTTGTTGGTGGACGTTATATAGATTGAGATGTATCGTACAATACAATATGTGTATCGTACAGTATGATAAACAGTCACGTTCAAAGTATTTTTGTGGTGAGTGTGTGATGATCAGGAGCAGCCTAGAAGAAGATTTTTGTTTTATTTTTTTGTTTTTTTTTTTTTTATTTTTTTTATGCAGTAATGTCAATGACACCTAATCTAGTCCTCAAGGTGCTAAAAGTGTCGAAAGGTAGTGGTTTTGTGAATATGTCCGCCAATTGATCTCTTGTAGCGATGTGATGTAATGCTATATCTCTATTAGCGACGTGATCTCTAATGAAATGGTGTCTATTGTCTATGTGTTTCGTTCGAGAGTGTTGAATTGGGTTCTTAGAGATATAAATTGCACTTGTGTTGTCACACATGATCGAGATGGTTCCAACAGGTAGTCCAAGATCAAGAATTTGTTGTTTTAACCATAGTACCTGTGCAACACAACTTCCTACTGTAATATATTCTACCTCGGCTGTAGAAAGTGCTACTGAGTTTTGCTTCCTACTAGACCAAGAAACTAATGATTGTCCTATGAATTGG